>NC_092743.1:830516-1105516 GCF_047496795.1 Chiloscyllium punctatum
AATGAGATGGAACGACTCATTAAGAACTATAAGCCAAAAGACAAATCTAAAAATAAAAACCTTAGGTGCAAAAGAGAATTCAGGAGATGGAAATACTGAAACTTTTCAGGAAAGAGGATGAGTAACTGAAGATAACTTGTTAGGCACCTGTGGTGACTAGGAAAGCTGCAAAAGAACAAGCTGAGCAGTTACAGGAAACGCAAAAGCAGGAATCAGCCCCCACCCCCTCTATACCCAGATGTGGAGGAGTTGAATAGACCTCCTCCCTACTCGGATTGAAGCAGGGAACAGTAGAAATAGAGGGACAGTTAGAATGGGATGGAAGTGTGGAAGACAAAAATGAACTGAGGGAAAGTGAGAAACGGGACAGGCAGGAGCAAGTAGAAGCAAGACAACGGGAGTAAGAAAAGCTGAAACATGAGATTAGTCTGTTTCGTGGGCTAAGGGAACAAAAAGCAATTGAGGAATACTCATTGCGATACGAAAGAAGGGCTGAAGAGAAAAGCAGTGAAAATGACACAAAACAAGCAGAAAGGGATGAGGAGAGACAAGGAAAGAAGAAGGTCCCAGTACCTAAAGAATGAGAGGAATTAGGAATAGCATCGGACTCAGGGGGGATTTATTGAGAAGTAGTGTCAGTAAAGGGAAAAAAGGGCTAAGAGGGAAGGATGCTACCGCTCCTTATAAAAGAGGGGAGAAACCCACAATACATTCCTTGGGGAACTCAGGATCTGGAAGGGCTGAAGAACGCACTGCCCAGTTTACATGAGGGAGCAGGAAAGTGGATCAGGGTTTTTGAAGATGAAACCACAGGGTGATTGCTGACAATAGCAGACTTGACGGCACTGCTGGTGAGGTTGGGAGGGCCCCTGAAGTTAAAGGAAATAATGGTCCGAGCCTGTTTGAAAAATGTGGATGGGGTCGGGTTTGATCGAGTGAGACAGAATGTATGGCAGTCCTTAACAGATTGTAATCTGCCCAAAATAGACCCCCTAGCTCTGAGAGACGATCTACTGGGAGACAGTGAAAACCTGGCTGCCTATTTGGAGAAACAGTTAAAGAAGTGGAGGCTGGAAACAGAGCAAGACATAGAGGCTAATCAGCTGCTGACCACAATGTTCAGAAATTCCATCACTGAGGCAATGCCCTTCCAAGTCAGGTCAAGCTTGGAGGAGGTGGTGGGTCTGACATCATCAATGTGCCACCAGGAATTTCAAGACCATGTAGTTCATGCAGTTGAAAGGTTTTGAAAAGACAAAGAGAAACTGTCTGAACAGCAGGAGGAGGTGCAAAAAAAGCTGGTGCAAATGCAGCTTGAAGAGCTTAAAAAGGAAGAAAAAGAGAAGGCTATAAAGGTGTTGCCAGTAAGAACCGATACAGTGATCAACACTGGCATGAACCAAGTGCCGGTGCAAGTGGGGTCCTATCAGGTAGCCAGACAGGGGCCAGAAAGTCCCATGCCAGCAATGGAGGTTTTTAGAGAGGTTTTCCAGCAGGTGACGTATCTGGGGCAGGGCAGATTTAAACAACAGCCGAAACAGAACTGGAGTCCCCAAGGTTAGGGACGGAGGAATGGGGACTAAGGTACATGATAAATAATCAGGCTCAAGGGGGGCCAGAAATGATGTGCTGGGGATGCCATCAACAAGGCCACTTTAGGAGGAATTGCCCTTATTGGACTGGGCCCTCTCTGCCCTACAGTGGGCCTGGATGGTGGGAATCTCCAGTGGCCACTTCCCAGACACCTACAGGCCCAGCAGGACCTGTTAACCAGTATGGGATGTTTTAGGGATGCCCTGACAACCTGGGGAGGGAAGGGGCACTATCCTGTAATAGCATGGGAGGCTGATCAAGAACCAGTAATACAAATTAATATCGAAGGGCGGCAAACACCAGCGATGAGAGATACTGGAGCGACATACACTTGTGTACAGCCGCGGTATGCCTCTCACCTTCTCGTGTCAAGTAAATTTGTTAAAACTGTAGGGTTCTCAGGGAAATCACAGTTAACTCGATTTACAGCTCCAGTAAGATTAGAAATGGAAGGTAGGGAGATAGTTCTGCCAATATTAGTGTCTAAAGAGATGCCAATTAACTTGTTAGATAGTGATGCTTTACTGCAGTTAGAGGTAAGATTGGAGTGCGTACAGCAGGGCTTGGTCATAGAAAAGAACAATACACAATTAGTGATGCAAGAAGTTAAAGATGTTAATGTTTATTGGATAGAGGATATAGCAAGTGATATTCTAGACATTTGGGGCAAGTGGGAAGCAGAAGTAGTGACGATGTTGACTAAAGCAAAACCACTTAAGTCTGAGCTGCACTGTACAGTGATATTTGATGAGTCTCAGGCAGTGGCAGCAGGAATGTTGCTCCACAACATTTGAGAAGTAAAGCAATAATATTAGGGGAGCAGGGAGTGATCCTGCAAATAGAGAGAAATGCGTTCCTGGAAAAGTGTTATAGTGTATCAGGCTCCGCACCATATGTAACCTTACTGGGAAATCAGGGATATCAATCTAAAAACTTGGGACCTATGGCCAGGCATGTAGAAACAGTTAGGGAATGGCATATGCTCACAACAGGAGTTTGGGAATCCAGGGATGGCAGCTATATTAAAATTGTAGCATAGAGTCATAGAGTTATAGAGATGTACAGCATGGAAACAGACCCTTTGGTCCAATCCGTCCACATCGACCAGATATCCCAACCCAATCTAGTCCCACCTGCCAGCACCCAGCCCATATCCCTCCAAACCCTTCCTATTCATATACCCATCCAAATGCCTCTTAAATTTGTAATTGTACCAGCCTCCACCACTTCTTCTGGCAGCTCATTCCATACACGTATCACCCTCTGCGTGAAAAGGTTGCCCCTTAGGTCTCTTTTATATCTTTCCCCTCTCACCCTAAACCTATGCCCTCTAGTTCTGGACTCCCCAACCCCAGGGAAAAGACTTTGCCTATTTATCCTATCCATGCACCTCATAATTTTGTAAACCTCTATAAGGTCACCCCTCAGCCTCCAACACTCCAGGGAAAACAGCCCCAGCCTGTTCAGCCTCTCCCCACAGCTCAAATCCTCCAACCCTGGCAACATCATTGTTAATCTTTTCTGAACTCTTTCATGTTTCACAACATCTGATAGGAAGGAGACTAGGATTGCACGCAATATTCCAACAGTGGCCTGACCAATGTCCTGTACAGCCGCAACATGACCTCCCAACTCCTGTACTCAATACTCTGACCAATAAAGGAAAGCATACCAAACGCCTTCTTCACTCTCCTATCTACCTGTGACTCCACTTTCAAGGAGCTATGAACCTGCACTCCAAGGTCTCTTTGTTCAGCAACATGCCCTAGGACCTTACCATTAAGTGTATAAGTCCTGCTAAAACTTGCTTTCCCAAAATGCAGCACCTCGCATTTATCTGAATTAAACTCCATCTGCCACTTCTAAGCCCATTGGCCCATCTGGTCAAGATTCTGTTGTAATCTGAAGTATCCCTCTTCGCTGTCCACTACACCTCCAATTTTGGTGTCATCTGCAAGCGTACTAACTGTACCTCTTATGCTCACATCCAAATCACTTATGTAAATGACAAAAAGTAGAGGGCCCAGCACCGATCCTTGTGGCACTCCACTGGTCACAGGCTTCCAGTCTGAAAAACAACCCTCCACCATCACCCTCTGTCTTCTACTTTTGAGCCAGTTCTGTATCCAAATGGCTAGTTCTCCCTGTATTCCATGAGATCTAACCTCGCTAACCAGTCTCCCATGGGAACTTTGTCAAACACCTGACTGAAGTCCATATAGATCACATCTACTGCTCTGCCCTCATCAATCCTCTTTGTTACTTCCTCAATAAACTCAGTCAAGTTAGTGAGACATGATTTCCCACACACAAAACCGCGTTGACTATCCCTAATCAGTCCTTGCCTTTCCAAATACATGTACATCCTGTCTCTAAGGATTCCCTCCAACAACTTGCCCACCACCGACATCAGGCTCACTGATCTATAGTTTTTCGAAGACGCTGGAATGAGCCGAGGAGAGAGGGACCTTTTGTAGTGACTAAGGCATCACTTACCGCCATCCAAGTAGAAAGATGACACATATGGTACCACCTTAATCATTGTACTGAAGCTCTCCCACCGACACAAACTAACTCTAACACTGAGGTAAGGGGAGCTGAAGCCAAGGAACTTGGACACGGGCAGGCCACACAGGAGGCTAGTGCCCCTCAGCAGGGTTCCGAATAAGGTCCAGGTGAAGTTCTTGAGGATACTGATTATTTCAGAAATGACTGTGATGGAGATGTGGAGCATAGTTCTCCTGGCAGTGGGAATGGGGAAGACATGGGGGATACCCATGATATCCCCCTCTCTGATGCCAGGCCCACATCCTCAGACTTGGAGACCATTAACTTGGCACACCTGGACTGGTAATGCCAGGGTCATTCAGGCTGGGAGGCAAAGACGTATTAGAAGTGCAGACCTTGCTGCCCTAACATGGGTATGCGTCCGTGACAATCACTTCTATCAATGGGAAAACTATACGGTCTTAATGATGGCGAGACAAGGCTGTTTCTTGTGTCCTCAGGCAGCCTCCTCATACTGTGTTGTCCCTAAGCCTTATAATTCGACCACCTATACTCAATGACGTTTGCAGCACTCTATCCGAATGCTTAACCCGGATGATCCATCAACTTCAGGCAATTCCATTGCCCGTTTTGGTGCCTCCTAAATCAGGCCTCTATGTTCTATCAGGAGGGTGATGTGGGCAGGCAGCAACTCCAACAATGGTGTGGCTATAGTATCCCGTGGTCCACCAGTCAGACTAATTACACATTCCCTGTGAATGCTTTCAGGATACGGGAAGGGTTGAGTTTTGAATGCTTTAAGTGAAATGGCTCCACACCAGTCGGCTATTTTAAGGATCTTTGCGGGAATACGATTGAACTCGAGGTGGACTGTTTTAAATTCTCACTGTGCCCCACTGGCAGATACTTGGTGGCTGTGTGGTAAGAAAGGAGGGTTGCGCCCGATGCTGCCCGCTGACTGGAGTGGCAGCTGTGCCCGTGTCATGCTTCTACACAGAGTAGTTACATCGCCTCACGCGCAGCTTAAAACCATAGGACATAGGAGTGGAAGTAAGGCCATTCGGCCCATCGGGTCCACTCCGCCATTCAATCATGGCTGATGGGCACTTCAACTCCACTGACCCGCATTCTCCCCGTAGCCCTTAATTTCCCGAGACAACAAGAATCTATCAATCTCTGCCTTGAAGACATTTAGCGTCCCGGCCTCCACTGCACTCTGCGGCAATGAATTCCACAGGCCCACCACTCTCTGGCTGAAGAAATGTCTCCGCATTTCTGTTCTGAATTTACCCCCTCTAATTCTAAGGCTGTGTCCACGGGTCCTAGTCTCCTCACCTAACGGAAACAATTTCCTAGCATCCACCCTTTCCAAGCCATGTATTATCTTGTACGTCTCTATTAAGTCTCCCCTTAATCTTCTAAACGCCAAAGAATACAATCCCAAGATCCTCAGCCGTTCCTCATATGTTAGACCTGTCATTCCAGGGATCATCCGTGTGAATCTCCGCTGGACACGTTCCAGTACCAGTATGTCCTTCCTGAGATGTGGGGACCAAAACTGGACACAGTACTCCAAATGGGGCCTAACCAGAGCTTTATAAAGTCTCAGTAGCACAATGGTGTTTTTATATTCCAACCCTCTTGAGATAAGTGACAACATCGCATTCGCTTTCTTAATCACAGACTCAACCTGCATGTTGACCTTTAGAGAATCCTCGACTAGCACTCCCAGATCCCTTTGTACTTTGGCTTTACAAATTTTCTCACCATTTAGAAAGTAGTCTGTGCTTTTATTCTTTTTGCCAAAGTGCAAGACCTCGCATTTGTTCACATTGAATTCCATCAGCCATTTCCTGGACCACTCTCCCAAACTGTCTCGATCCTTCTGCAGCCTCCCCACTTCCTCAGTACTACCTGCCTGTCCACCTATCTACGTATCATAGGCAAACTTCGCTAGAATGCCCCTAGTCCCTTCATCCAGATCATTAATATATAATGCAAACAGCTGTGGCCCCAAGACTGAACCCTGCGGGACACCGCTCGTCACCGGCTGCCATTCTGAAAAAGAACCTCTTATCCCAACTCTCTGCCTTCTGTCAGACAGCCAATCCTAAATCCATCCCAGTAGTTCACCTCGAACACCATGGGCCCTCACCTTGCTCAGCAGCCTCCCGTGTGGCACCTTATCAAAGGCCTTTTGGAAGTCTAGATAGACCACATCCACTGGGTTTCCCTGGTCTAACCTACTTGTCACCTCTTCAAAGAATACCAACAGGTTTGTCAGGCATGACCTCCCCTTACTAAATCCATGTTGACTTGTTCTAATCCGACCCTGCTCTTCCAAGAATTTAGAAACCACATCCTTAACGATGGATTCTAGAATTTTACCAACAACCGAGGTTAGGCTAATTGGCCTATAATTTTCCATCTTTTGTCTTGATCCTTTCTTGAACAATGGGGTTACAACCGCGATCTTCCAATCATCCGGGACTTTCCATGACTCCAGTGACTCTTGAAAGATCTCAACCAATGCCTCCGCTATTTCCTCAGCCACCTCTCTCAGAACTCTAGGATGTATCCCATCAGGGCCAGGAGATTTATCAATTTTAAGACTTTTTAGCTTTTCTAGCACTATCTCTTTTGTAATGACAACCATACTCAACTCAGCCTCCTGACTCCCTTTAATTGTTGGGATATTACTCCTGTCTTCCACTGTGAAAACTGACGCAAAGTACTTGTTAAGTTCTCCCCTGCTATTTCCTTATCTCCCATCACTAGGCTTCCAGCATCAGTTTGAAGTGGCCCAATGTCTACTTTTGCCTGTTGTTTGTTTCTTATGTATTGAAAGAAACTTTTACTATCGTTTCTAATATTACTGGCTAGCCTACCTTCCTATTTGATCCTCTCCTTTCTTATTACTCTCTTTGTTATCCTCTGTTTATTTTTGTAGCCTTCCCAATCTTCTGATTTCCCACTGCTCTTGGCCACTTTATAGGATCTCTCTTTTTCTTTAATACATTTCCTGACTTCCTTTGTCAGCCATGGCTGTCTAATCCCTCCCTGGATAATCTTTCTTTTCTTGGGAATGAACCTCTGTACAGTGTCCTCAATTATACCCACAAACTCCTGCCATTTTTGCTCTACTGTCTTCCCCGCAAGCCTCTGCTTCCAGTCTATTTTTGTCAGTTCTGCTCTCATGCCCTCATAATTACCTTTATTTAACTGTAACACCATTACATCCGATTTTGCCTTCTCTCTTTCAAACTCCAGACTGAACTCTACCATATTATGATCGCTGCTTCCTAAGGGTTCCCTTACTTTAAGATCTTTTATAAAGTCTGGTTCATTGCAAAGCACTAGGTCCAGAATAGCCTGCTCCCTTGTGTGCTCCATGACAAGCTGTTCCAAAAAGCCATCCTGTAAGCATTCCATGAATTCCCTCTCTTTGGATCCACTGGCAACATTATTTACCCAGTCCACCTGCATATTGAAGTCTCCCATGATCACTGTGACCTTGCCTTTCTGACATGCCTTCTCTATTTCCCGGTACATGTTGCATACCTGCTCCTGACCACTGTTAGGAGGTCTGTACACAACTCCAATTATGGTTTTTTTGCCTTTGTGGTTCCTCAATTCCACCCACACAGACTCCACATCATCTGACGCTATGTCATTCAGTGCCATAGATTTAATATTGTTCTTAACTAACAAGGCAACCCCACCCCCTCTGCCGACCTCCCTGTCTTTTCGATAAGTTGAAAATCCTTGGAGGTTTAACTGCCAGTCCTGACCCCCCTGTAACCAAGCTTGATGCTATGTCACAGTCAGTTTTGCGCTGAACTAAGTGATGGTATGTCCCTGATCTGACGATTCGGATTGATAGCAGAGGACAGCCAAGAGGTATTCCTAATGAGTTTTAGGCCCGCTTGAGATTGCCACAGGCTAGGAGGCTCTCATCCCAGTGATAGGGGTTAACAAGAATGCTAAATGGATTAATTACATTTATTACAACCAGCAGAGATTTATCAATTATACTGATGATGCTCTTGGGGCCTTGGGAGAACAATTGGATGCTACCACTAAAATGACATGGCAAAACAGACAGGCCTTAGATTGGATAGTGGCAGAAAAAGGCAGGGTTTGTGTGATGTTTGGGGAACATTGCTGTACCTTTATACCTAACAACACTAGCCCTGGGGGATCTTTTACTAAAGCAATGGAAAAACTAAAGAATCTAAGACGGGAGCTAAAAGACAATGCGGGGTTTGGTCATCAGGCTTTTGATTGGCTGAATAATGTATTAGGGTCGTGGGGAGCAATGGCTTGTCAAGATTAGTCTTATTTTAGGTGTGGTTTTGCTTATTGTTGCCTTTGTCTTTTGTTGTACTTTACCTTTTATCAAGTCCATTTTAGTTCGTGTTACTACACAGCAACTCGTGGTCATTGCAGCTACCCCAGGAAGCACTTACTCCAGGACCCCACCGCTCTATATTATGATCTGACAACCGCCACGGTGCAAGGAATATGTCCACGTGGGGACGTCATTGATACTTCTGAATTAAGTTCACCTTCAACAACAAAACTTACAGTCAAACCAATGGAACACCCATGGGATCTCTGATATCAGGGTCCTTAGCAGAGGCTAAGAAGAGACTTGAACAAACAGCTCTGCCAACCATCCAACCCAAACTTTGGGTCCGCTACGTGGATGACACCTTTGTCATCACTAAACAAAACAAATTAGAGGAAACCTTCCAGGCCATCAATAATAGCCTTACTGGCATAAAATTCACTAAAGAGGAGGAAAACAACAACAAACTGCCGTTCCTAAGTGTCACAATAGAGCGAACAGCCAATGGGGAACTTCAAACCAGTGTCTACAGGAAAACAACACATACAGACCAAATACTGAACCACAGGAGCAATCATTCGACACCCACAAATGGAGCAGCAATAGAATATTATTTCAAACAGCCACACACACTGCAGCACAGAGGAAATATAAAGAGCAGAGGAAAATCACATATACTACGTATTCAAAAAGAACAAGTACCCAACGAACACAGTCCGCTGATTTCTCAGCAACAAACCCAAACAAGCAGACAAACCACGTCCAGAAACTCCAGCCACTCTCTCCTACATCAAAGACATCTCGAAAGTGAATACCAGACTACTCAGACCTCTTGGCATCATGGCAGCCCACAAACCCACCAACACACTAAAAAAGCAGCTAACGAACTTGAAAGATCCCATACAGACAACAAGAAAAACTAATGTCATTTACAAAATACCTTGCAAGAATTGTAACAAACATTACTTGGGACAAACAGGCAGAAAACTAGCCACCAGGATACATGAACATCAACTAGCCACAGAGAGACATGACCCAACCTCACTAATATCTCCTTCCACCACCCCCCCCACCGCCACTGTACCTTCTTCTTTGACAAAAACTCCTAATCTTCCTCAGACTACCCCTTCTCCCGCCACCAAACGTCCCCGTGAAGGCCTTGAGCCTGCCTTCGAACACTTCATTGCAAACTGCCGATATGACATCAGATACCTCAATTTCGCCACACCCCCCTCACCCACTCCAACCTCATCCCCTCCAAACGTGCAGTGCTCCACTTGCTCTGCAACCCTCCCCAGTTCACCATCAAACCCACTGACAAAAGCGGGGCAGTGGTAGTCTGGAGAACGGGACCTTTGTTGCAGAGGCTGAAAGCCAAATCTTCAACACCACGACTTACCTCACCCTTTCCCACAACCCAATTGTGACCTATCAGGCCAAAATTCAAGACATCATCAGTCCCTCATTGCCTCTGGTGATCTCCCCTCCACTATTTCCAATCTTATAGTCCCCCAGCCCCACACTTCCCAGTTCTACCGTTCCTAAGATTCACAAGTCCAATCGGCTGACTGATCGTCTCAGCATGCTCCTGCCCCACTAACGTCATCTCATCCTACCCCCCATTAGTTCCAGTACTTCCCACCTACATCTGTGATCCCAGCCATGCCCTCCATCTTTTCAGCAACTTCCAATTCCCCGGCCTACAGTGATTTCTCTTCACTATGATCGTGCAGCCCTTATACACCATGACCTCAGCTCATAACCTCATTCGTGATGAAGGGCTTATGCTCAAAACATTGATTCTTCTGCTCTTTGGATGCTGCCTGACATGCTGTGCTTTTCCAGCACCATTCTCTCAACTCTAATCTCCAGCATCTGCAATCCTCATTTTTGCCTAATCTGCATACACGTTCATACCCCATATGATGGCCTCCAGGCCCTCCACTTTTTACTCTACAAAAGACCCATCCAGTCCCCCTCCAACAATACCCTCCTCTACCTCCCTAAACTGGCCTTCACTTTTCCTTTAACTCCTCCCATTTCTTCCAACTCCAAGGAGAGACCATGGGCACCCGGATGGGCCCCAACTATGCCTGCCTCTTTGTCGGCTATGTTGAGCAGGTCCTCTTCAGTGTCTACATAGGCAATGTGTGCCAATTCTTCTGCCATTATATTGATGACTACATCAGCGCAGAATCCTGTACCCAGGCTGAACTAGAGCAATTCATCAACTTTGCCAACATCTTCCATCCTGCCTTCAAACTCACTTAGTCCATTTTGGACACCCCCTTCCCTTTCCTTGACCTCTCCGTTTCCATCTCCGGTGATGGTCTCCAGACGGACGTCTACCTTAAACCCACCTCCTCCCACCCAGTAGCCTGCAAGAACTCCATCACATTTTCCCAATTCCACCACCTCCACCACATCTGCTCAGACGAGGAGACATTCCACTGGCAAGCATCCCAGATGTCCACTGATTTTGAACAATGTGCTTTTCCTCTCTCCCTCATCCAGCCAGCTCTCCGCTGCACCACCTCCATTCCCCGTGCCACCACTCTAAACCGCACCCCCCACAATGCACTAGGGACAGAGCCCCCCCCTTGTCCTCACCTATTGCCCCACCAATCTTCACATCCAACACATCATCCTCAAACACTGCCACCAACTCCAAATAGACCCCACCACCAAGAACATCTCCTCCTCACTCCTTTTTTCCTACCGCAAGAACTGTTCCCTTCCACAGTCCTTGGTTCACACCACCCCATCACCTAGCCCCCAGGTAATTTTCCCCTGTAACCAGAAACAAATGGCTGCCAGTACATCACCCTCCCATACCACTTTTCAGGGCCCCAAACAGTCCTTCCAGGTGAGCCAAAGGTTCACCTGCCTCTCCTCCAACCTAGTTTACTGTATCAGGTGTTCCCAATATGGTCTCCTGAACAATGTGGTAGACTGAACATAAGCTTCAGGAACGGTTCACCGAGCATCACAGCCAGATCTGCAGGGTCCGACTGGACCTCCCAGTCATCGTCCATTTCAATTCCCATAAACACTCCTTTTCCAACATGATCATCCTTGGCCTCCTCCATTGCTAAACAAACCTTAACTCTTATTGGAGGAACAACACTTTATCTTCTGCCTGGGCACCCCACAGCCGGAGGACTCAATATTGAGTTCTCTAATTTCAAATAATCTCCTTCCCCATCCCCTGACTCCCTTCCCAGCCCCTCCCCCTCCCTTCCACTGCTCCCTGCCACCAACCAGATTCATTCTTCCCATTGACCAACCAGGTCATACCCTCTATCTGCCTTTACCTATCCCCACTTCACCACCCTGCCTCCACCTCCCCCTTATCTGCAGCTTCCCCCCCCACAACCCCCCCCCACATCCACCTCCAGTCTTAAAGAAGGGTTATAACTGAAATGTCAACTTCTGCACCTCCTGATGTTGTCTGACCTGCTGTGCTTTTCCAGCCTCCTGTCTGTCTACTTCCCTTATTTTAATACTTTCACCAAGGATTCTCTTATCCTTTATCCATAATTAACTCAAAACTTATGGAGTTACGGTCACTGTTCCTAAACTATTTCCTCACTGATCATTTGACTGGGCTCAATGCCAGGTCTATAATGGCCCTTTCACTAGTTGAACTGTTTAAATTTTGTTTTAAAAACAAATTGTCCTGGACACACCTAACCAATTAAGCCCCTGACTCTAAGCAAGTCACAGTCAATATAAAGTTAAAAATCACACAACACCAGGTTATAGTCCAACAGGTTTAATTGGAAGCACACTAGCTTTCGGAGCGATGAAAGCTAGTGTGCTTCCAATTAAACCTGTTGGACTATAACCTGGTGTTGTGTGATTTTTAACTTTGTACACCCCAGTCCAACACCGGCATCTCCAAATCATGACAGTCAATTTAGAGCAAGTTAAAATCATCTCCACAACAACTCTGTTGTTCTTGCATTTTTCTATAATCTGTTATTCTATCTCCTGCTGGCTGTTGGGAGGCTCTTTAGTAAAATCCCATCAAAATGATTAAACACTTCCTATTCCTGAGCGATATTCAAATGGTCTTATTGGATGAGTCCTCCAAGGTGTCCTCCCTCAGTATTGCTCTGATAGAGGGGACACAGGTTTAAGGTAAAAGGGAGCAAGTCTTTTTTTTAACTCAAAGGATGGCAAATTCCTGGAATATGCTGCCAGAGGAGATTATGGAGGTGGATACAATAGCAACAATTAATAGGCAGCTTGATAGATACATGAATAGGCAGGGAATAGAGGGATATGAACCATATTGAGGCAAAAGGTTTTTAGTTTACAAAGGCATCATGTGTCAGTCCAGTCCTGTTGGGCTGAAGGGTGCTATACCGTTTTTTCTATTAGCTGACCTCCTATCCTCTCCCTGTGGCCAGGGAGGAATTGAAATCTTGGGTAAGAGCCACTTGTACTCACTTGTCTCACACAGCAACCTATTGGCCATCATAGGGCGATTCATGACCAGTGGCAGGATTGTCTTGCTGCAATTGTACAGGGTCTTAGGGAATGAGTTGTGTGTATGGTCTTAGTCTCCATATCTGAGGAAGAATAGTCCTGGCTATGGCAGGAGTGCAGAGAAGGTTTACCAGACTGATATCTGGGAAGCTGGAGCTGACACGCAAGGAGGGGTTTAATTGGTTAGGATTATATTTACTGCAGTTCAGAAGAATGAATGGAATGGGGAATCTCAATAAAACTTCTCAAATTCTGACATGTCTGAAGCGGCTAGATTCAGGAAGAATGACCAGGGAGTTCACAACCAGGGGTCACAGTTTCAGGATATGGGTAAAGTATTTAGGATTGAGAGTGATGATGTTGGGAAAAGTTTAAATTAGTTTGGCAGGAGGCACCAAGATCACTTCACTAGAGAAATGACATACTACAGTCAAGGAGCCAGTGCTGGAAGAATTCAGCCCTGTTCCATTTCAGGGGAGCAAGGCAAAGCTGGACTTTTAAGTATAGGACTATTACAAGTACGATGAATGGTTTAAGGCAATGGATTAATATGTAGAATTGCAATGTTGCCTTCACAGAAACATGAGTCAAGATTCGAGTGGTGCTGGAAAAGCACAGCAGTTCAGGCAGTATCCGAGAAGCAGGAAAATCGACGTTTTGGGCAAAAACCTTTCAGCAGGAATAAGGGACTGACTTACTGCGCTTTTCCAGCACCACTCGAATCTTGACTCTAATGTCCAGCATCTGTAGTACCCACTTCCGCCTTCATAGAAACATGGTTGAGGGAGGGGCAGGACTGGCAAAGCAACATTCAAGGTACAGCATCTTGAGGGCGAACAGGGGAGGGTGTAAGAGTAGTTGGTATGAGATAATTAACCTAGAAGTTATTTTTTCCATTCATTTGTGGGATGTGGACATTGTTGGCTGGGCCAGCATTTATTGCTCGTCCTTAGCTACCCCTTGAGAAGGTGGAGGTAAGGTGAATTCTTGAACTACTGCAGTCCATGTGCTGTAAGTAGGCCTGCAAAACCCTGAGGGAGGGAATTCTGGATTTTGACAGCAATAGTAAAGAAACATAAGGGTTGATATCTTGGAATGGTCATAAAATGAGGAATTGTGGGTAGGTTTTAGAGATAAAAAGTGGCAGTCACACTGAGGACTGTATTATAAGTCTTCAAAAAGTCAATGGATGATAGAGGAGCAGTCAGTTCACTGAGGCATGTAAAAATAATAGTGTAATTATATTGGAGATTTCAACTATACTGATAAAAATTGGAATAATCGTGTTTTAAAGGATTAGAGGGGTAAATTTCTTATAATATATCCAGGAGAATGTTTTATATCAACATGTAGATGGCTTTACAAAAGATGGTGTGATTCTGGACCTAACTCTGGGGGAGCAAAGCCGGACAAGTGTTTGAAGTGACAGTGAAGGATCCTTTTAGTGATAGTGACCATAACATGTTTGTTATGTGTTAAAGTACAGTGGTGAACCCTTTTGCTAATTAACAAAACATCCAGAAAAGCTCACCTTGTCTCATAATCTGTTAAAATATGGCTAACAGAGAACTCCCAAATTCCACTATATAAAGAAAATAATATCAATTTATTCTTTAACTCTAAAAGTGAACATTACACAACAACTATTCTCAACTCTAAGCCTCCCTTTCTCTTAATTGCTTATTATTTGCCTCCAATTTTATAACAATATATTGTTCCAAAACAAACCTTATTAAAATTACATCAACTTAATTTCAAAACCATACAGTTACTGCTATCATTGGTGTCTTTCTTCTTTCAGCTGAAGATCTCCCTGAGTTATCACTGCAAATACATTTCATATGAAAGAGTACCTTTGATAGGGAGTAATTTTGAATGGCAGTTATTCTGTTGATGACTCTGACTCTCTCTCTCTCTGTCATTCAAGCTGCCTGCCTCTTTTATTCCCTCTAACACTGGATCATCTCATTGGTTCAATGTTGGCAAAACAATAAATGCAAAAGTGTCTGGGGTTTTATTATCCTGGGGCATGATTTAAACTGGTTAAATTTGAATTGTTGTCAAAACAACAAACAACTCAGGTATATATTTTATAGCCAAATGTTACATATTTTCAGTTTTCCAGTACACTGAGACTGCTAGCTAGTCATACAACATGTGCTTGTAAGCTCTTTGCAAGTCAGCATTCATTCTCTCTTAAAGGTACAGTATGCACCTTCAACTTCATAACATATGTAAAAGGAAATACATCTGCAGAAAAAACATGTTTTGGACTGGGGAAGGTTGATTTTATTAAATCAAGGCAGGATCTAGCTAAAATAGTTCAGGAACAAGTATTTGAGAATAAATCTATAGCAGGACAGTAAGTACAGGCTGAACATGTTTCCTATAGGGTAAAATGTAGGAAGAACAAGCCCAAGATGTCTAGAAATACTCAGGACTGAATAAGGCGAAGAGAGACATAGAAAGTGTGTAGATGAGGGTAGAGCAGTTGATGTAGTTTGTGTGGATTTCAACAGGGGCCAGCTGGGAGACTGATCACAAGGAAAAAGCCCAAGGGATCCTTGGTAGCTGGCAATGTGGATTCAAAATGAGATTAGTGGTAGGGGGTAGAGGGTGGTGGAAGAAGACTGCTTGTGTAACTGAAGGAAGCCGGGTGCCTCCTGGTGCACCACAGGAATCAGTGGTTGGTCCCCCTATTGTCTGTGATTTATAGAAACAAGGTCTATGAGAATGGGAGGGGAATGATCAATAAGTTTGCAGATGAAACAAAGATTGGTCAGGTGATTGACAGTGCAGAAGAAAGTGTTTGCTGGCAGAAGGATAAAAACAGATTGGTCAGATAGATAGATGGAATTTAACCCTGATAAATGTGAAGGGATACACTTTGGCAGAAGGAAGAGAGCACTCAAAGAATGGCAGGACACCAGAAAGCTCAGAGGATCAGAGGGGTTTTGAGGGAATGTATCCCTGAAGCTGGCAGGACAAGTTAATCAGGCATTGGGGACAGGTGTTTCAGTCAAGACATTTATTATAAGAGCAGGGAAGTTATGCTGGAGCCAGACAGGACTTTTGGTGAGGCCACAGCTGTTTTACTGCATGCAGTTCTGGTCCCCACACTATAGGAAGGATGTGATTGCACTGGAGGGGGTTTAAAGGAGATTCACCAGGATGTTGCGTGGGATTTAAGCAATGAAAAGAAGCTGGATAAGCTTGGATTGTTTTCTTTAGAGCAGAGAAGATTGAGGGGGCACCTGACAGAGGTGTATAAGATTGCGAGGCATGGACAGTGTCAATAAAAAGTTGACATTCCTCTTAATCAAAGGGTCAATAGCAAAGGGGTATAATTTTAAGGTGAAAGGCAGGATTTGAGGGAATCTGAGAAAAAAATTTTCACTCAGAGGATGGTGGGAGTCTGGAATGCACTGCCTGAGAGGGTAAGAAGGCAGGAAACCTCACATCATTTAAACATTTTTTAAAAATTATGTGGATTTGCACATGACATGTCATTATTAATCAAGGCTGGTCTTGTGTAGATTTAGAGTAACAGTGGCAGTGCACACTTGATGACCTGAAGAGCATCTTCTGGCCTGTGATTTTGTATTCTGCTTGGGCTTAGTACAGATAAAAGACCAAATACTTCAGGATGAGACATCAAAGGGAGTAATGGTTAATGTAAGTTGAGCATGAGACTGAAATGAAAAACCTGGAAATGGCGAGGCAGGAAAGGATTACACAGGGCAGAAGAAAGAAAACTAATCAAAGCAAGTGCATTTAAATATAATAGAAAATGTCAGTGAAACAACCAGAACTAGAATTGGAAGAACAAGATAAAGTAATATAATATGAAGGTAAGCTTACAATGATGTTGTTGAGCTAGAGATGTCTGAGAATGATGCAGTCTCTCATACAGAGAATTTGTACCACATCTGAGTGCTCAATAAAAAAAATGTTTCTGCAGGCCCTATCAAAAATTCAGGAAAAGGATGTGGAGTCATTTTTCATGTCTTGTGAGAAAATGAGTGAACAAATATATTGGAAAATTAACTTGACATTACTGACAGATAGAACATAGAACATAGAACATAGAACATAGAACATAGAACAATACAGCACAGAACAGGCCCTTCGGCCCACGATGTTGTGCCGAACCTCTATCCTAGATTAAGCACCCATCCATGTACCTATCCAAATGCCGCTTAAAGGTCGCCAATGAATCTGACTCTACCACTCCCACGGGCAGCGCATTCCATGCCCCCACCACTCTCTGGGTAAAGAACTCACCCCTGACATCTCCCCTATACCTTCCACCCTTCACCTTAAATTTATGTCCCCTTGTAACACTCTGTTGTACCCGGGGGAAAAGTTTCTGACTGTCTACTCTATCTATTCCTCTGATCATCTTATAAACCTCGATCAAGTCACCCCTCATCCTTCGCCGTTCCAACGAGAAAAGGCCGAGAACTCTCAACCTATCCTCGTACGACCTACTCTCCATTCCAGGCAACATCCTGGTAAATCTTCTCTGCACCCTCTCCAAAGCTTCCACATCTTTCCTAAAGTGAGGCGACCAGAACTGCACACAGTACTCCAAATGTGGCCTAACCAAAGTCCTGTACAGCTGCAACATCACCTCACGACTCTTGAATTCAATCCCTCTGCTAATGAACGATAATACTCCATAGGCCTTCTTACAAACTCTATTCACCTGAGTGGCAACCTTCAAAGATCTATGTACATAGACCCCAAGATCCCTCTGTTCCTCCACCTGACCAAGAACCCTTCAAATGATGAAGCACAAAGTCATATTTTATTGTTGGAGGTGGATTTTACAAATTAAGACTTTTTAAAAAAAACTTATGTCAACTAAAAGGATGTGGATGCTTTGTAGAGGGTGCACCAGGATGTTGCCTGGTATGGAGGGTGTTAGCTATGAAGAAAGGTTGAATAGATTAAGATTATTTTCATTAGAAAGACAAAGGTTGAGGGGACACCTGATTGAGGTCTACAAAATCATGAGCGGTATAGACAGGGTGGATAACAAGAGTTATCCACAGAGAGGAGGACTCAATTACTAGGGGTCACGAGTTCAAAGTGAGAGGAGAAAGGGGAGATATGTGTGGAAAGCTCTTTATGCAGAGGGTGGTGGGTGTCTGGAACATGTTGCCAGCGAAGTGGTGGAGCCGGGCACAACAGCGTCATTTAAGATGTGTCTAGACAGACACATAAATAGGTAGGGAGCAGGGGGAAACAGATCTTTTGAAATGTTTAGATAGAGGATCTGAATCAGCACAGGCTTAGAGGGCCGAAGGGCTGATCCTGTTCTGTAATTTTCTTTGTTTTTTGACTGTATGACTTAGTCAGTGAGCCATATAGGAGAAGCTTCTGGAAACGGCCTGGGCAAATGTGTATTAAATTTGAAGGAGTTGAACCAAGTAATTTTCACAAGTAGGTCTGAGCATGACAGACAGAAACCATGTATTAAGATCTTAGAGATTATTCTCGTGAGATTTAGACATACACTACCCTTCGTAATAAGAATTGATTTTGAGGACCAATTTACACTGGCCATGTCCCATTGATGTTCATTGAAAATTCTAAAACTCAAAATGCCAAACCAACTCAGGTGGAGTTATCTGTTCAAACCGTTGATTATTCCCGTTGTTGAAGTGATCGTGGAATTTCAGTTGCATTACCCCTAGTGTAAGGTGATGGAACAAATTAAAGGTTTAAAAAATTCTAGTAAATAGAACATAGAACATAGAACAATACAACACAGAACAGGCCCTTCGGCCCTCAATGTTACGCCGACCTGTGAACTATTCTCAGCTCGTCCCCCTAAACTATCCCAAAATTATCCATGTGCTTATCTAAGGATTGTTTAAATCACCCTAATGTGGCTGAGTTAACTACATTAGCAGGTAGGGCATTCCATGCCCTTGCCACTCTCTGAGTAAAGAACCTGCCTCTGACATCTGTCTTAAATCTATCACCTCTCAATTTGTAGTAATGCCCCCTCGTACAAGCTGACGACATCATTCTAGGAAAAAGTCTTTCACTGTCTACCCGAACTAATCCTCTGATCATCTTGTATGTCTCTATCAAATCCCCTCTCAGCCTTCTTCTTTCCAATGAGAACAGACCCAACTCCCTCAGCCTTTCCTCATAAGACCTTCCCTCCAGACCAGGCAACATCCTGGTAAATCTCCTCTGCACCTTTTCCGATGCTTCCACATCCTTCCTGTAATGGGGCGACCAGAACTGTACACAATGTTCCAAGTGTGGCCGCACTAGCGTTTTGTATAGTTGCAGCATGATATTGTGGCTCCGGAACTCAATCCCTCTATGAATAAAACCTAACACACCGTACACCTTCTTAACAGCACTTGGGTGACAACTTTCAGGGATCTATGTACATGGACTCCAAGATCCCTCTGCACATCCTTACTTGTGTAAGGTTCTTAAATGGGAGTTCTTAAAATGTTTTGTGTATCACGTATCTTAAAAAATTGAAACATCAAATAAAAAATATCACAAGGGTGGCAGATTGTCAAAACTATGTGCTTTTTCTTAGCGTCAAAAGATGATAAGACATAGGAGCAGAATTAGGTCATCAAATCAGAGAGGACAGAGTGAGAGAGGACAGAGCGAGAGAGGACAGAGCGTCACAGGACAGAGCGATGGAGGACAGAGCGAGAGAGGACAGAGTGAGAGAGGGCAGAGTGACACAGGACAGAGTGAGAGAGGACAGAGTGAGAGAGGGCAGAGTGACACAGGACAGAGTGAGAGAGGACAGAGTGTGAGAGGACAGAGTGAGAGAGGACAGAGTGAGAGAGGGCAGAGTGACACAGGACAGAGTGACACAGGACAGAGTGAGAGAGGACAGAGTGTGAGAGGACAGAGTGAGAGAGGACAGAGTGAGAGAGGGCAGAGTGACACAGGACAGAGTGACACAGGACAGAGTGAGAGAGGGCAGACTGAGAGAGGGCAGAGCGAGAGAGGACAGAGTGAGAGAGGGCAGAGCGAGAGAGGACAGAGCGAGAGAGGACAGAGCGAGAGAGGACAGAGTGAGAGAGGACAGAGTGAGAGAGGGCAGAGCGAGAGAGGACAGAGTGAGAGAGGACAGAGTGAGAGAGGGCAGAGTGAGAGAGGGCAGAGTGAGAGAGGACAGAGTGAGAGAGGACAGAGTGAGAGAGGGCAGAGTGTGAGAGGACAGAGTGAGAGAGGACAGAGTGAGAGAGGGCAGAGTGACACAGGGCAGAGTGAGAGAGGACAGAGTGAGAGCGGGCAGAGTGACACAGGACAGAGTGACACAGGACAGAGCGAGAGAGGGCAGAGTGAGAGATGGCAGAGTGACACAGGACAGAGTGAGAGAGGACAGAGTGAGAGAGGGCAGAGTGAGAGAGGGCAGAGTGAGAGAGGGCAGAGTGAGAGAGGACAGAGTGAGAGAGGGCAGAGTGACACAGGACAGAGTGACACAGGACAGAGTGAGAGAGGGCAGAGTGAGAGAGGGCAGAGTGAGAGAGGACAGAGCGAGAGAGGACAGAGCGAGAGAGGGCAGAGTGAGAGAGGGCAGAGTGAGAGAGGAGAGAGCGACACAGGACAGAGTGAGAGAGGGCAGAGTGAGAGAGGACAGAGTGAGAGAGGACAGAGCGAGAGAGGACAGAGCGAGAGAGGGCAGAGTGAGAGAGGGCAGAGTGAGAGAGGAGAGAGCGACACAGGACAGAGTGAGTGAGGAACACAGTGGCTCAGTGGTTAGCACTGCTGCCTCACAGCACTGGGGTTCTGGGTTCGATTGCAGCCTGTGGAGTTTGCACATTCTCTGCCTGTGTCTGTGTGGGTTTCCTCCCACAGTTCAAAGATATGCAGGTCAGATGAATTGGCCATGCTAAATTGCCCGTAGAGTTAGGTGCATTAGTCAGGGGTAAATATGGGGAAATGAGTCTGGGTGGGTTACTCTTCGGAGGGTCAGTGTGGACTAGTCAGGCAGAAGGGCCTGTTTCCACACTGTAGTGAATCTAATCACTAGAGTGACACAGGAGTGTTGCTGTAAGATCAGGAACGTAGCACCTCCAAAAGTAGCTGCTGATCTTCCCAGCAATATTCCACTCTTTAAACTTCTCAACCTTCACCTCCTGTCTCGTCTCCCATCTCCTTTGTCCACTAACAGTAACATCAGTAAAAATCCTGAATGATTGCCATCCAGGTTCCGTCAAAGATGGAGTGAAATATTAGACACATTATTATTAACACAGCTGATGGTTATCTCAAAAATGTAAGGCCTGAGAATCCCTGTGCACTTGCTCAATCCAATAATATCCCCCAATGATGCACATGTCCACAGAACATACAATCATGGGATCATGGACTCCCTACAGTGTAGAGAGGTCATTAAGTCTGCAACATCCTTCCCCAACAGCATTCAACCTATCCCCTTAACCCCATATTTACCAATAGTTAACCGACCTACCCTGAACACTGCGGCCAATCCACCTAACCCGCACAGCTTTGGACTGTGGGAGGGAACTTGTCAAAGGCATCTTTGGAACCCTCAAGAATTCCTCCTGTGCAGTATTTTTTACTGATTTGCTTTGCTCAGTCTGTAAGCAGATTGCAATGGCCTATCATTACAGCTGAATCTTTATTCCTTCCATTTGCTTTCCAATGCCTTCCCCAGTATAACTACTATCTTGGCTTGATCTCATGCAGTCTCAGTGTCTTGCCAACTTTAAGTACCATCACTTTATCCCAGGTCAATTTTTCCTGATCAGTTTTAAATCTTTCTAGTTTCCTCCTCTCTCACCATGGTAACATTTTCACCTTTTGTAAAGGGGGATGTGAAGTTCCTTTAACCCCTCAGCAATGCTGCTGCCTCCCCGTGTCAATCCCTTTTTGAGTCTCTGATCAGCCCTACTCCTCCCTCAACCACTTCCTGTCTATGCACCTCACACCCTCTCACAATAACAGCTCACGATGCATGGACCTTCCTAATAACTGGCTGAACCTGGCTGTGTTGGTGCTCAGTGATTTATCAGCATGGGCTCCGCCGTCACTCTGTATAGCCACACGTTCCACCCTCTCACCATTTCAGAAATACCCTCCATTTGCGTCTCTTACCAAAGTGGATAACTTCACATTTTCCACATTCTATTCCATCAGCCATAGACCATAACATAGAGAAACAGAGTGAGGCCATTCAGCCCATTGTCCTGCTTTCTTCACGTTATTACAGGATCTGTGACTTGGCCCCCACAGCCCTCTGCACCAATCAGTTCCACAGATTCCCCACCCTCTGGCTCAGCTTTAATGGATTGTCCCTTCACCCTGAGGCTGTACCCCTGGGTCCTAGTCTCCCCTACGAGCAGAAACATCTTCTCCATGCCCACTCTGTCCTGGCCTCTAAGTTTCAATCAGATCCCCTTCGTCCTCCTAACCTCTATCAAGTACAGACCCAGAGTCCTCAACTGCCCCCAGTGTGACAGTGTAACAAGCCCTTCACGTCCGGGATTAATCTTGTAACCCTCCTCTGGACCCCTTCCAACACCAGCATACCACTCCTTAGATACAAGGCCTAAAACTGCTCACAATATTCTAAATACAGTCTGACAGGGGCTTTATACAGCCTCAGCTCTTGTTTTCCAGAGCTCTTGAAATAAATGCTAACATTGCATTTGCCTTCCTAACTGCTAATTGAACCTGCATATTAACCTTGAGAGATTCCTGAACCAGGACTCCCAAGTTCCTTTGTGCTTCAGATTTCCAAAGCCTTTCCTGTTTAGAAAATAGTTCATGCCTCTATTCTTCGTTCCCACGTTGTATTCCATCGACCCACTGTCCCAACCTGACCAAGTCCCTCTGCTGCCTCCATGCTGCCTCACCACGAGCTCTCCCTCCACCTAGCTTTGTGTCATCTACAAACTGAGCAATAAAGACCTCAGTTTCTTCGTTCAGACCATTAACGTATAACCTGAATAGTTATGGTCCCAACACTAACTCCCGAAAAACTCCACTAGTCACTGACTGTCATTCTGAGAAAGATCCCTTTATTCTCACTCCCTGTCTTCTGCCAATCAGCCAATCCTCTATCCATACCAGTACTTTGCCCCTAACACCACGGGCTCTTATATTATTTAGCAACCTCCTGTGTGGCACCTTGTCAAAGGCCTTCCAAAAATCCAAATAGATCACATCTACTGCCTCTCCGTTGTCTAACTTGTTCATTACCTCAAAGAATTCTAACAGATTTGTCAGATGTGACCTCCCGTTTATGAAGCCGTATTGACTCCTCCCTATTTTGCCATGCACTTTCAAGTACTCCACAATCTCATCCTTAATAATGGACTCTAAACCTTTACCAACAACTGAAGTCAGGCTAACTGGCCTAGAGTTTCCTGTCTTCTGCATCCATTCCTTCTTAAACAGGGATGTTACTTTTGCCATTTTCCAGTTCTCTGAGACCCACCCTGATTCCAGTGACTCCTGAAAGATAACAACTTTTACAATCTCAACAGCTATCTCCTTCAGAACTCTGGGGTATAGTCCATCTGATCTGGATGATTTGTCCACCTTCACACTTTTCAGCTTTCCCAGCTTCTTCTTCTTAGTGATGGCTTCTGCACTCACCTCTGTCCCTGACTCTCTTGAAGTTCTGGTATTCTGCTGGTGTCTTCCACTGTGAAAACTGATACAAAGTACCAAATCAGTTCCTCCGCCATTGGACAACTTGAAAATGACGCTGGAGAAGTAGCAATGTCCACTCTTGTCTGTCTTTTAACTTTTAATGTTTCTTAAAAAAACTCTTCCAAATCTTTTTATATTACTAGCTAGCTTACTTTTAGTTATCCTTTGCTGGTTTTTAAAGGCTTCATAATCCTTTGGCTTCCCACTAATCTTCACATCACGTGTGTTTTCTTTTGCTTTTAGTCTATCCATGATTTCTCTGGTCATCCAGATGAATTTCTGCTGTGCCTCCTGAATTACTCCTGCCATTTCTGCTCCACCATCTTCCCTACTAGGTTCTCTTTCCAATTGCCTCTGACGAGCTGTTCTCTTATGTTTTTGTAGTTACCTGTACTCGTTTGTGATATTGAGGGGGAAAAGCTGGAATCAGATGGAACAAACTATGGGGTGGATTCTATAAATATGATCACTGCTACCCTAGGGATTCCCTCATCTTCAGCTCCCTAATCAGTTTTCTGATGATGGGCTTTTGCCCGAAACATCGATTTTCCTGCTCCTTGGATGCTGCCTGACCTGTTGTGCTTTTCCAGCAAAACTCTAATCTCATCCCAAATCAAGCCTACCCCCTTATACAATTGTCTGTTCCCGAGTGAATGCTACCACAATCTGCTTCCAAAACATCTTGTAGACATTCCACAAATTTCTTTTTTTGTGATCTGCTATCAACCTGATTTTCCAGCTCACCTGCAGATTGAAGACCCTTTGCTGGTTGTGGTTGTGCCTTTCTTTTTTATCTCCTTATTTATTTTCTTCCAACATCCTTACTACTGCTAGGAGGCTTGTACATAACTCTCAGCAGGATACTTGTTCACTTGCAGTTCCTCAACTCTATTCATGGATTCTACACCTTTTGAATCTCTAATCTCTTCCTGCTAATGATTTAATCTAATTTCTTATTAACAAGGCAAAACCACCCCCTCTACCCATTCGTTGCCAGCCTTGATCCCCTTGTAGCCATGTTCCTCTGATGACCATAACATCATGCCCACTAATTTCAATCTGCATTACAAGCTCATTTACCTTGTTTCACATTCTGTGTGTATTTAAGTACAACACACTCAGTCCTGTGTTCGCTGTCCCCCTTTTCATAGTTATCGCTTTATCCACTGTGCCTGAAATTAGATTCCTGATCCATTCCATACTTGGCCCGAGAAGATAGATGAGGGCATTGTGGTAGATGTTTTCTACATGGACTTTAGCAAGGTCTTCAACTAAATTCCACATGGTAGACTGATTAGTAAGGTTAGATCACATTGGTTTTAGGGAGAGCTAGCCGAACGGATAGAAAAGTGGCTTGACAGTGGGAGATAGAGGGCGGTGAAGGATTTTTTGGATTGGAGACCTGTGACCAGCAGTGTTCCACAGAGACTGGTGGTTCACTGTTACCTGTCATTTGTATGAACGGTTTGGACAAAAATACAGAAGGCAGGATTAGTAAGTTTGCAGATGACACCAAAATTAGTGGTACAGCATACAGTAAATAAGTTATCTAAGATTACAGAGGGATCTTGATCAGTTTGACCAATTGGCCAAAGAGTGGCAGATGGAGTTTAATTCTGATAAATGTGAGGTACTTCATTTTGGTAAAACAAACCAGGGCATAACTTGTACAGTTAATGGTAGAGCCCTGGGCTGTGTGGTGGAACAGGTGTTCAGGTACATAACTCCTTGAAAATGGTATCACAGGTAGACCCCAGGGTGGTGAAGAAGGTATTGGCACATTTGTTTTTATTGATCAGAACAATCAGTACAGGAGTTGGGACATCATGTTGCAGCTTCGTAAGACATTGCTGAGGCCACTTTTGGAGTACTTACAGTTCTGGTTGCCCTGCTTTAGGAATGACATTCAGAAAATATTTAATCCCAGTGACATCCTTGTAAAGGATTTGAGTTATAGGGAGAGACTGAATCGGCTTGGACCTTTGTCCCTGGAGTGTAGGAGGTTGAGAGGTGACCTTATAGAGGTCTATAAAATCATGAGGACCATAGATAATGCGAGAAGGGGAAGATTTGGAAGGAACCTGAGGGGCAACGTTTTCCATACAGAGGCTGTTGTGTGCATGCAGTAAACTACCAGAGGATGTGATAGATGTAAGTACAGTTAGAAAGTGTAACAGATATTTGGACAAGTGCATGAATAGGAAATGTTTAGAGGGATATGAGCCAAATGCAGGGAAATAGAACAAGTATTTTTGGGAAACCTGATTGGTTTGGAATAGTAGGACCAAAGGGTCTTTTTCTGTGATGTATGACTCTATGATTCTGACTCTATAACCTTGGCTGATCCATCACCACACCCCACTTAACATTTTTTCCCGTGATTTTCCATACAGCTAAACTCCCCCAACCCATCTCACTGGAACAGCTCCCACCTTCCTACAATCTAAAGACCCTTCGAGTTATTGAGTCTGCACTGGTTAACCCAAACCATTACTTTCCTTCCATATTTTTAAATTTTGGACTCTTTACTGAATCTCTCAGGAATGCTGTTTTGAAGCATATCGCTGACATCGGGCATTTGAATGCAATTTGGTTACATCTACTGGACAAATGCCACCTGTTTCGAATACGTTGGATAGATCCCAGCACAGATAGGGTTTAAACAGCAGTACACAGAGACATCAATTGAAAGACAGAGATTTCTTTATCACCGAAATAAAGTTACAGTTTCTTAATAACAAATATTTCACTCAATACAAAAAAAATCTATTTAGGTGTAAATCCATATGTTGCTTGCAGTTCTTCAGATTTACTTTCAGAAAGAAATCTCGCTCATGGTTAATAAGTTTGAGTTTCCCACCAGTCATCAGGATCATAGGTCAGTCCCCAGAAAAGATCAACGCCCAGAAAGATCTCCACCTGAAAAAGTACAGTGAGGTATTGAACAATATAAATGAATCTGAAAATAATTTCAAGGGCATTGTGTAAATCATTACAAACAAACATCAGCCATTTCTCTTCTCATTTTTGCCAGTTTGTTTATAACTGCAATTTCTCACTATCTTTTTCCTAAGCTACATTTGTTATGGATTAGGCCAGACCCCCTCAAAATATTTTAAGGAGGCATCCAAGACTCTATCATTTTCTAATTTTGAACACAGATGTGACGTGGATATTCCAGGTGCAATGCAGCTGGTCAAACCACTTAGCTTTAAGCAAAACAGAGTTTATTTAACACTACAGTTGAAAAATAAACAAAAGAAAACAAAGTACTTGCAGGGCTACATCGTACTTTGCTCAAAAACTGCACGAATTTATGTAAAACTCTGTTATCTCACTTTTTAGATTAGAATCAATCTAAAATTCAGGTCATAGACAGAGAACACAGGGGACTAACACCTTTAACATATTGTCTAGCTATCACCATTGTTAACAGTTAACCCGAGAATGCAACTTTTTAAAAAAAAAGGTTTTGTGATTTACACATGAAAGAAGTGAAACTATCACTGTATTCTAACAGATAAAAGGCTTAACATACAATCAATTTTTCAATGTATAATTTCAGCTACATCACACTGTAAATTTTTGCTATAAATTCTGTGTTACGATCGAGCCCTCCACTATCACCTGATGAAGGAGCGTCGCTCCGAAAGCTAGTGTGCTTCCAATTAAACCTGTTGGACTATAACCTGGTGTTGTGTGATTTTTAACTTTGCACACCCCAGTCCCACACCGGCATCTCCAAATCAAAAGAAAACAGAATTTAGAAGAACTTAACTATTGGAAAACTTAGGTAAAAACAATGACTGCAGATGCTGGAAACCAAATTCTGGATTAGTGGTGCTGGAAGAGCACAGCAGTTCAGGCAGCATCCAAGTAGCTTTGAAATCGATGTTTCGGGCAAAAACCCTTCATCAGGAATAAAGGCAGAGAGCCTGAAGCGTGGAACGATAAACTAGAGGAGGGTGGGGTGGGGAGAAAATAGCATAGATTACAATAGGTGAGTGGGGGAGGGGATGAAGGTGATAGGTTGGGGGGGAGGGTTGAGTGGATAGGTGGAAAAGAAGATAGGCAGGTAGGACAAGTCATGGGGACAGTGCTGAGCTGGAAGTTTGGAGCTAGGGTGAGGTGGGGGAAAGGGGAAATGAGGAAACTGTTGAAGTCCACTTTGATGCCCTGGGGTTGAAGAGTTCCGAGGCGGAAGATGAGGCGTTCTTCCTCCAGGTGTCTGGTGGTGAGGGAGCGGTGGTGAAGGAGGCCCAGGACCTCTATGTCCTCGGCAGAGTGGGAGGGGGAGTTGAAATGCTGGGCCACAGGGCGGTGGGGTTGATTGGTGCGGGTGTCCCGGAGATGTTCCCTAAAGCGCTCTGCTAGGAGGCGCCCAGTCTCCCCAGTGTAGACGAGACCGCACCGGGAGCAACGGATACAATAAATCATATTAGTGGATGTGCAGGTAAAACTTTGGTCGATGTGGAAGGCTCCTTTAGGGCATTGGATGGAGGTGAGGGAGGAGGTGTGTGTGCAGGTTTTGCAGTTCCTGCGGTGGCAGGGGAAAGTGCCAGGATGGGAGGGTGGGTTGTTTGGGGGCGTAGACCTGACCAGGTAGTCACAGAGGGAACGGTCTTTGCGGAAGGCGGAAAGGGGTGGGGAGGGGAATATATCCCTGGTAGTGGGGTCTGTTTGGAGGTGGCGGAAATGTCGGCGGATGATTTGGTTTATGCGTAGGTTGGTAGGGTGGAAGGTGAGCACCAGGGGCGTTCTGTCCTTGTTATGGTTGGAGGGGGAGTCTGAGGGCGGAGGAGTGGGATGTGGACACGATGCATTGGAGGGCATCTTTAGCCACGTGGGAAGGGAAATTGCGGTCTCTAAAGAAGGAGACCATCTGGTGTGTTCTATGGTGGAACTGGTCCTCCTGGGAGCAGATACGGTGGAGGCGGAAGAATTGGGAATATGGGATGGCATTTTTGCAAAAGGTAGGGGTGGGAAGAGGTGTAATCCAGGTAGCTGTGGGAGTCGGTGGGTTTGTAAAAAATGTCAGTGTCAAGTCGGTTATCATTAATGGAGATGGAGAGATGCAGGGAGGGGAGGGAGGTGTCAGAGATGGTCCAGGTAAATTTAAGGTCAGGGTGGAATGTGTTGGTGAAGTTGATGAATTGCTCAACCTCCTTGCTGGAGTCATCAATGTAGCGGAGGAAGAGGTGGGCAGTGTTGCCAGTGTAATTAAGGAAGATCGACTGTTCTATGTAGGCAACAAAGAGACAGGCATAGCTGGGGCCCATACGTGTGCCCATGGCTACCGCTTTGGTCTGGAGGAAGTGGGAGGATTCGAAGGAGAAATTGTTAAGGTTGAGGACCAGTTCGGCCAAACGAATGAGAGTGTCGGTGGAAGGGTACTGTTTGGGACGTCAGGAGAAGAAAAAATGGAGGGCTTGAAGGCCCTGGTCATGGTGGATGGAGGTGTAGAGGGACTGGATATCCATGGTGAAGATGAGGCATTGGGGCCAGGGAAATGCAAGTCTTGGAGGAGGTGGAGGGCGTGAATGGTGTCTCGAACGTATGTGGGGAGTTCCTGGACTAGGGGGGATAGGACAGTGTCGAGGTAGGTAGAGATGAGTTCAGTGGGGCAGGAGCATGCTGAGTCAATGGGTCGGCCAGGGTGGTCAGGCTGTGGATCTTGGGAAGAAGGTAGAACCGGGCAGTGCGGGGTTCCAGGACTATGAGGTTGGAAGCTGTGGGTGGGAGATCTCCTGAGGTGATGACATTCTGTATAGTCTGGGAGATGATGGTTTTGTGATGGGGGGGTGGGGTCATGGTCGAGGGGGTGGTAGGAAGAGGTGTCCTCGAGTTGATGTTTGGCTTCAGCGGTGTAGAGGTCAGTGCACCAGACTACCACTGTGCCCCCTTTGTCCGCTGGCTTGATGGTGAGATTGGGATTGGAGCAGAGGGATTGGAGGGCTGCACGTTGTGAGGGTGAGAGGCTGGAGTGGGGGAGGGGGGTAGACAGGTTGAGGCGGTTAATGTCCCGGCGGCAGTTGGAAATGAAGAGGTCAAGGGCAGGTAATAGGCCAGCGCGGGGTGTCCAGGTGGATGCAGTGTGTTGGAGGTGGGCGAAGGGGTCCTCGGAAGGTGGGCGGGAGTCCTGATTGTGAAAGTAAGCTCGGAGGCAGAGGCGACGGAAGAATTGTTCGACATCATGGCGTGTATTAAATTCATTGATGCGTGGACGGAGGGGGATGAAGGTGAGTCCTTTGCTGAGGACTGATTGTTCGTCCTCAGTGAGGGGAAGGTCTGGAGGGATGGTGAAAACTCGGCAGGGCTGGGAGCTGGGATCTGGTGTGGGTGTGGAGCTGGGAGGGGGGGCAGAGCCAGTAACTGGAGTGGGTGTGATGGTGGGGGGAATGGGGGTGGAGTCATGATCAGGGTTGGTGTTCCTCTCAGGGTTCGGGGGGGGGGGGCGGTAATGGTGACAGTGGGATCTGTGGGGGGGTGTGTCAGCAGAATGCAGGTGAGTGGGGCACACGTATGGGCCCCAGCTATGCCTGTCTCTTTGTTGGCTATGTAGAACAGTCGATCTTCTGTAATTACACCGGCACCACTCCCCACCTCTTCCTCCGCTACATTGATGACTGCATTGGCGCCACCTCGTGCTCCCGCGAGATAGTTGAGCAATTCATCAACTTCACCAACACATTCCACCCTGACCTTAAATTAACCTGGATCATCTCTGATACCTCCCTCCCCTTCCTGGACCTCTCCATCTCCATTAATGACAACCGACTTGACACTGACATCTTTTACAAACCCACCGACTCCCACAGCTACCTGGATTACACCTCTTCCCACCCCTACCTCTTGCAAAAATGCCATCCCGTATTCCCAATTCCTCCGCCTCCGCCGGATCTGCTCCCAGGAGGACCGGTTCCACCATAGAACACACCAGATGGCCGCCTTCTTTAGAGACCACAATTTCCCTTCCCACGTGGTTAAAGATGCCCTCCAACGCATCTCGTCCACATCCCGCACCTCCGTCCTCAGACCCCACCCCTCCAACCGTAACAAGGACAGAACGTCCCTGGTGCTCACCTTCGGGGAAAGCAGCAGTAACCAGATTGGTGGCACTACGACGGACTCTGGGGCACAACGGGCAAGGGTAAAGGGAAGCAGGACCTTAGTGATAGGAGACTCGATAGTTAGAGGGACAGATCGGAAATTCTGTGACCACAAATGGGAATCCAGGATGGTGTGTCAGTTCCTGGGCACCAGGGTCCAGGATGTCTCAGACTGTAGAACGCTGTCAAGGGGAGGGGGTGAGCAGCTAGAAGTCATTGTGCATGATGCACAAATGACATGGGTAGAAACAAGGATGAGATCCAGCAGATTGATTACAGAAAGCTAGGAAAAATGTTAAAAAACCAGGACCTTGACAGTGGTAATGTCTGGATTACTTCCAGTGCCACGTGTTGGTGAGGGTAAGAACAGGAGGATATGGCAGATGAATACACGGCTAAAGAATTGGTGCGGGGGGCAGGAATTCAGATGGTTAGATCATTGGGACCTTTTCTGCGGCAGAGGTGGCCTGTTCAAGACGATTGAGTTGCACCTTAACTGGAGGAGGACCATTATTCTGGCGGGCAGATTTGCTAGTGCTAATGCCCCCTTTTCATCCTCCTGATTTCCTTCTTCAGTAAACTTCTGTATTCCCTATATACCTCCAGAGATTCCCTTGAGCCATGCTTCCTTTTTTCTTGGTCAAGGCCTCAATATCTCGCCATCCAGGGTTCCTTAATCCTGCCAACCCTTTTCTCTCTCCATCCAGCTACCCTACCCCAAATCCCATGCGATTTAGATCTGCCATGTGTGACGTCACCTTATTAAAGTCCATATAAACTACATCTGCAGCCCTTCCTTCATCAATAATCCTTGTCACCCCTTCACAAAATTCAAAATCACACAACACCAGGTTATAATTCAACAGGTTTATTTGGAAGTACCAGCTTTCAGAGCACTGCTCCTTCATCATGTAGTGCTCTAGAAGCTTGTACTTCCAAATACATCTGTAGGACTATAACCGGGCGTTGTGCGATTTTTAACTTTATCCATCCCAATCCAACACTGACACCTTCTCTTCAAAAAATTCAATCAGTTTGGTGAGACATGACCATCCCCGCACAAAACCATGCTGCCTGTTACCAACCAGTCCATTTTATTCCTAATGTGCATATCTTGTCCTTCAGCATCTTCTCCAAGAGCTTCCCCATGACAGACAGCAGGCTCACTGGCGTTAAACTTCCTGCATTATCTCTGCCTACTTTGTTAAACAAGGGAACAACAATGGCTAATCTCCAGTCCTCTGGAACCTCGTCTGTGGTCAAAGAAGATATTAAGATATCTGCTATTTCTTCCCTTGCCTTTCGCGTTTAACCTGGGAATGAGCCCAGCTAGCCCTGGGGACTTATCCACTTTGATGCAATTTAAGAAACCAAAACTTCCTCCTTCAATATACTGACATTCTTTAGGTATTCACACATCATCCCTGACCTCAGCATCAGTCATTTCCTTGTCCTTGGTGAATATTGATACAAATTATTCATTATGGATCCCTCCTACTTAGTCATAAGAGTCATAGAGATGTACAGCAAGAAAACGGACCCTTCAGTCAACTCAACCATGCCAACCAGGTATCCTAAATTAGTCTAGTACCATTTGGCAGCATTTGGCCCTTTTCCCTGTAAACCCTTCCTAATCATATATCCATCCAGATGCCTTTTAAATGTGGACTCCCCCAGCCCAGGGAAAAGACCTATTTGCTCTATCCATGCCCCTCATGATTTTATAAACCTCTATAAGGTCATCCCTCAGCCTCTGATGCTCCAGAGAAACAGCCCAGTCTACTCAGCCTCTCCCTATAGCTGAAATCATCCAACCCTGGCAACATCCTTGTAAATCTTTTGTGAACCATTTCAAGTTTCACAACATCCTACCAATAGGAAGGAGACCAGAATTGCACAGAGTATACCAAAGGTGGGCTAACTTCCTGTGGCTCCACACATAATTTCCCTCTTTTATCCTTGAGTGGGCCTAATATGTCCCTTGCTACCCTCTTTTGTTTAATATATGCATAAAAAACCTTGGGATTCTCCTTGACTCTGTTCACTAAAGACATTCCATGCCCTCTTTTAGTCTTCCTAATTCCGCTTTTAAATTTCTTCAAAATGTCTCCATATCCCTTAAGGGCTTTGTCAGTTTGTAACTGCTTAGACCTGTTATATGCTTCATTTTTCCTTTTGACTAAGTTTACAATTTCCCTTGTCATCCATGGTTCCCCAAAATGTCTGTTTAAATTCAAGAAATGTGAATCAACTCTGCCCAATGTGATTAACTCCACATTATTGTCCAAAACTAGAATGAAAATAGATTTCTTCTTAACTAGTACTAGACTAAAATGAAACTGGAGTTTCATAGGTATGACTGCAGGAGAGCAATATGTGATTTTTATGTAAAGATACTGTAGATATAGGCTAGATACATTCCAACATTGGTGAAAGATAAGGGAGGTGCAGCTAGTGGGACAAAAAATAAAGGTGTATGAGCACATTAGGCAAATTATTCAAGTGAGAACCAGGGCAAATACAATCAACCAGGAGGGGAGGTGAAGAGAAATCTAAATCTAGCTAACATGATGTAGGAACACAGGTGGGCCACTCGCCCCCTCTCCACCCCCTCACCTTAAGTTTGTTTCTCCCACTTGATAAGATCATAACTGATGTGATTAGAATCTCAAATCCTTCCCTTTCTCTCCTGAGCAGCTAATGGCCAGAACATTCTCATTTTTCCTTTATTGCCTTGTGTAAGCCATGTCTCAACATGGTCCCCAAGTGATACTCCGATGTGGTGACTGGTGCATTTAATATTCCAGACATACTTTCCATTGGCAGAGTAGGATGTTTTAGTATAGTGTGTAACGTGGAAGAGGGAACAAGGAGCTGAGTATACATTCTCAGTGTATTCTGGTACTTACCCTGACAGCTGCTGCATTCACAGCTGAGAATTACGGGCAGAACAATAGGCTCCACATCTCCATTGTCACATTGCAAATTCATGAACTGTACTGGCCGTTCAGGATCAAGCCGATAACTGCAGCAATCACAGACACTCTGCAGGTAAGGCTCCTGCAACATATATATCAAAAGAAAGTGACGATCAGATGCTGGAGACCAGAGTAAAGAGTGTGGTGCTGGAAAAGCACAGCAGGTCAGGCAGCATCCGAAGAACAGGAAAATCGACACCTCTGGTATAAGGCCTTCATCAGGAATGCGTCCATGTGGGATCAGTCGGTTTGGTAGGCAGGTACTGAGGAAGGAAATGAGGCTGTGGTAGTGAGTCTGTTTCAGGCTGTGGCTGAAAAGCTTCAGGGTAGAGGGGATGACCTGAGGGGGAGGGGGGGAGGTTCAGTGACGAAGGCCTTATGCCCAAAATGACAATTCGCCTGCTCCTCGGAAGCTGCCTGACCTGCTGTGCTTTTCCAGCACCAGACTCTCGATAACATGTACAAATCAGTTGTATTCAGACATAAAACATGACTGTTTCAAAACCTGTTTATTTGATGCAGATGTAACTGAAAGCTCTATTTATTGCTGACAGAACAGTTAAGAGTCAACCACATGTTTGAGGGTCTGGAGTCATGTAGACCAGACCAGCAATTTTTAATTTAGCCCTAGCTCCTCATATTCCCTCAGCAAAGCATCTTTTTCCTTTTTCTAATGATTTCATTGGTATCTACATGAGCCACAATAACTGGATCTTTCCCCTCCCACTCCAAGTTCCTCTGGAGCTCAGATGAGATATCCTGAACCTGGGCACCAGATGGACAACACAGCCTCCAGGACTCCAGATCTTGGCCACAGAGAACGGTGACTATTCCCACGACTATACTATCCCTGATTTACAACTATGTTTCTCTCCCCTTCCCCACCCCCAAATTGCGCCTTGTACCATGGTGCTGTGGTCAGTTTGCTCATCCTCCCTACAGCATCTGCTCTCCTCCACACAGAGAGCAAGAATCTTAAACCTATTTGACAAGCTCAAGGGCTGAGGCTCCTTCAGCATTACCTCCTACATCCTCCACTTGCCTCTCTTGTAGTCACACTCTCCTGAAACACGGCATCCAGATAACTCTCCCTCTCCCTAATGTGTTACAGTGCTCGAAGCTCAGGCTCCAGCTCATCAACACTGAAATGGAGTTCCTCAAACTACCAATCCTTATGTCAGATGTGGTCGCTATGAGCCGCAGTGGGGTCCACCAGTTCCCACATCATGCAGGTACAACACATGGCCTAGCCCGGTACCTCTATTGATTTAATTCTTAATTTACCTTTTTTAAAAAAATTCTTACTCGTATTTTAGTTTGTAACCTTTAAGTATTTCCCTATTTACCTTCAATCTGAAGAGTAACCTTAGTAACTATTACTAAGCAATGAATGTACAGTTTTCCTCAGCTTCCTAACCTACAGACCGCAATTAGGGAAGATAGACAGTAGATAATCCTCAACACTGACACCCCACATGGATGTGTACTGAGCTTGCTACTGTACTGCCTATACACCATAACTGTGTAACCAAATTCCATATGAATGACATTTACAAGTTTGCTGATGACACCACTGTGGTAGGATGGATATCAAACAACAGTGAGTCAGAAGGAGGTAAAGTGCTTGGTGTCATGGTGCAATGATAATAGTTTCAATGTCGGCAAAATACAAGGACTGATTGTTGACTTCAAGAAGGAAGGAGGAGGACACACCCTTACCCAGATCAATAGAACTGATGTGGAGAGGGCCAAAAGCATCAAGTTCCAAGGAGTGGTGATAACCGACCATCTATCCTGGTCGTCCTATGTAGATGTGATAGTCAAGAAGGCACAACGCTGTCTCTACTTCCTCAGGAGGCTTGGAAATTTGGCACATCCATAAGTACCCTCACCAGCTTTTACAGATGTACTGTAGAAAGTACTCTGTCTGGGTGTAACACTGCTTGGTAAGGCAATTGCTCTGCCCAGGACATTAAGAAACTACAGAAAGTTGTGAACATGGCCCAGACCATCACACAAGGCAACCTCCCATCCATGGCCTCCACTTACATGTCTCATTGCTGTGGAAAGGCAGCCATCATCAAAGACTCCTCCCACTCTGGTAATACTCTCTTTCAACCTCTTCCATCAGACAGAAGATACAGAAATTTGAACATATGCACCAACAGGTTCAAGAACAGCTTTTTCCCTGCTGTAATTAGAGTGCTGAATGGATCTCTCTAATTTCAAATGATGTTGATCTTGCTGATGTTGATTTCACTTTGAGCACCTTCTGTGCAGTGTAACCTTGTATATCTCACTCTGTCTAAGCTTCCTATGATCTGTATGTCCTTGTTTGCTATGAGCTGCCTGTACTGCTCACAAAACAAAACTTTTCACAGTACTTTGGTTTTGACTACAATAAATCAAATCATATTCCTCTTTTTTTTGTGCTGGATCCTTAATCTTAGGTTTCAGTTTATCCTGTAAAAAGACCTCATAAACTATGAGCTAAAAAAACACCTCTTCCCCTCTGCACCAAATTCCCTCGCTGCCTCCAAATTCCCTGAAATACTTCTCATTCAGACAGTGGCTCCAGATGTCATCTCTCCTTCCTGTTCATGCGAAGCTTACTGAAATGCTCTCCCACTGACACTTGATTCACTTAACCCACCTCATTTCCAAGGACCAGGTCCAAACATGCATCGTTCCTGTTGAACTGGACACATGGTGCTGTAGGAAACTCTCCTGAACACAGTCCTGGAACACTTTCTCCTTGCTCCTCTTTACACTACCAGTATCCTACAGTATATTTGAATAACTGAAGTCCTCCCTTATAACTACTCCATAATGTTAACATTTCCCTCATATTTCCTTATAGATTTGTTGAGTACCAAGAGAGTAAGGAAAGGCTGAACGGTCTTTACTTTAATACTAAGAGTGTAATAGGTAAGGTGGCTTAATGTTGTGGATTGACACATTGTTGCTATCACATAAACATGGCTGAGTGAAGGGCTAGACTGGCAACTCAACATCTTTAGGTGAGACAGAGGAGAGATGACATCTTGGAAGGTCCTCCAATGAGGCTGTGTGGGTAGAACTTAGAAACGTTGAGGAGCAGCCAATTTACTGGAAGTATATTAGGCTCCCAATAGGTCAGCGAGAAATAAAGGAGCAAATATGTAGACAGTTCACAGAGGTGTGTTAGAGCAATAATCAGTTCATTATACTCAGGGATTTAGACTTTCCCCAATGTAAATTGGGATAGTCACAGTGTGAAGGATTTAGAGGGAGCAGAGTTCTTGAAATGTATCCAAGGCAGTTTTTTGCATCAATATACAGAAGGCCCAACAGGGGACAGTGTAGTGCTGGATCTGGTCTGTGGAAAGAAACCAGATAAGTGTTTGATGTGGCAGTTGGCGGGCATTTTAGCAATAGTGACCACAACATAGTGCAGTTCAAATTTATTCTGGACAAGGAAAAAGATGGCCTGCAAAAGATGGCTTTGGAAGGCACAAATTATTAAAATAAAGCAGGATCTGACCACAGTAGACAGGGAATAGCTGCTTATAGGTAATGTTATGGTTGAGCAAGGGAGAGGGGGTAGGGAGAGCATTCAAAATGAGCTGGGAGAGTGTAGGTCCAACATGTTTCCTTTTGGGGGAAATGTAGCAGCAATACGTCCAGACATTCCTGGATATCCAGGACAATTCAGGATTGGATGAGGAAGAAGAAAAGAGCTATTAGCAAGCCCAGATGGAGCAATTCAGTTGTGGCCCTTCAGAAATACAATAACTTCAGAAGGGACCTTGAGAAAGCAATTAGAAGAGCAAAAAGGAGGCATGAGAAAGGATATTATGAACAAGATTAGGGAGAATCCCAAGATACTTCATAAATACTAAATTACATTAAAGGGAAGCGGTTAAGCAGGGAAAGAGCAGGGACCATTAGGGACCAAGGGGGCAGCCTATGAGTGAAGCGCAGGATATTGGAAGGATGTTGAGTGAATGCTTCTCTTTGATCTTCATACAAAAGGAAGAGAACGTAGGTACAGAATTCAGGAACAGAGACTGTGAGGAACTTGCACAGCTTCACATGAGAAATGGGAATGTATTAAAGGCTCTTGTGGGCTTAAAGACAAAAAACTGTAGATGATGGAATCCAAAATAGACAGGCAGGAAGCTGGAAGAACACAGCGAGGCAGGCAGCATCAGGAGGGGAAGGAACACAGCGAGGCAGGCAGCATCAGGAGGGAGGGGAACACAGCGAGGCAGGCAGCATCAGGAGGGGAAGGAACACAGCGAGGCAGGCAGCATCAGGAGGGAGGGGAACACAGCGAGGCAGGCAGCATCAGGAGGGGGAGGAACACAGCGAGGCAGGCAGCATCAGGAGGGGAAGGAACACAGCGAGGCAGGCAGCATCAGGAGGGAGGGGAACACAGTGAGGCAGGCAGCATCAGGAGGGGTAGGAACACAGCGAGGCAGGCAGCATCAGGAGGGAGGGGAACACAGCGAGGCAGGCAGCATCAGGAGGGAGGGGAACACAGCGAGGCAGGCAGCATCAGGAGGGGGAGGAACACAGCGAGGCAGGCAGCATCAGGAAGGAGGGGAACACAGCGAGGCAGGCAGCATCAGGAGGGGGAGGAACAGCGAGGCAGGCAGCATCAGGAGGGGGAGGAACACAGCAAGGCAGGCAGCATCAGGAGAGGGAGGAACACAGCGAGGCAGGCAGCATCAGGAGGGACAGAATTTAACATTTCCCTTCTTCAGGACTGGGGGTGGGTGTGGAGAGAGCTGCAGATAAAGGGGATGGTGGGGGGAGGGTGTGAAGTGGGCATAGGTGAAGACAGGTAGAGGGTATGACCTAGTTGATTAGTGGGAGAAATGAATCTAGTTGGTGGCAGGAAGCAGTGGAAGGGATGGGGAGGAGCTGGGAAGGGAGTCAGGGATGGGGAGGGAAGTTATTTGAAATTGGAGAGCTCAATGTTAAGTCAATCAGGCTGTAGGCTGCCCTGGCAGAAGATGAGGTGCTGTTCCTCCAATTTGCACTGTGGCTCATTTTGGCAATGGAGGAGGCCAAGGATGGTCATGTCAGAAAGGGAGTGGGAAGGGGAATTGAAATGAGCGGTGACTGGAAGAGCTGGTTGGCCCCTGTGGGCCTGGCTGAGATGCTCGTTGAACCGTTCCCTAAGTTTATGTTGGGCCTCCCCGATGTAGAGAAGGCCACATTGGGAGCATCTGATGCAGTACACTAGGTTGGAAGAGAGGTGAGTGAACCTCTGTCTCACCTGGAAGGACTGTTAGGCTTAAAAACAGACAGTTTCTCCAGGCCTGGATGAATTATATCCCAGGCTGCTGCAGGAGGTGAGGCAAGAAATTGCAGGGGCTCTGACACAAATATTTTTTTCGTCTCTGGCCGGAGGATGTACCAGAGGACTGGAGGATGGCAAAACTTTTTAAGAAGGGTGGTAGAGAATCACAGATACATACAGTGCAGAAAAGGCCCTTTGAGCCATCAAGCCTGCACTGACATAACCACCAGTAAAGGTGCGCTAATACCAATTTCCTGCACTTTCCCATATCCTTGAAGGTTATGACATTTGAAGTGCTTATTCAAATTCAGAGGAATCTCGATTATCCGAATGAGATGGGTGGGCAGTATTTCGTTTGGATAATTGAGTATTCAGGTAACTGATATTCTGAAGAAAACAATCCAAACCTACCTAGTCTCTCCTTGTAGCTCAATTTCTCCATCTGAGGCAACATCCTGGTGAACCTGCTCCCTATCCCCTATCATGCTATTACATCCTTCTCATAGTGAGGTGACCAGAACTGCATACAGTGCCCCAGCTGTGGCCTGGCCAATGCACTGAATCCAGTTTTGCCAGGGATCCTTGATGCCACTAAGTGCAGCCTTGGTGTCAAGGGCTGTCACTTTAATCTCCTCTCTGGAACTCAGCTCTTCTGGGGGAACCCAAACTGGGCATCACTGAGCAGGTTATTGCTGAGCAGGTGCATCTTGATAGCACTGTTGATGACACCTTCCATCACTTTACCGATGATCGAAAGGAGATTAATGGGGCAGTAACTGGCTGGGTTGGATGTGTCCTGCTTTTTATGTACAGGACATACCTGGACAGTTTTCTAAATTGTGGATAGATACCAGCGTTATAACTGTACTGGAACAGCTTGGCTAGGGGAGCAGCACATTCTGGAGCACAAGTCCTCAGCACTATTGCTGAAATATTGTCAGAGCCCATAGCTTTTGCAATATCCGGTGCTTCCAGGTGCCTCTTAATATATCACATGTATTGAATGGAATTGGCTGAAGTTGGTATCAGTCATGCTGAGGGCCTCTGGAAGAGGCCAAGGTGGATCATCTACTCTGCACTTCTAGGCAAAAGTGAGGACTGCAGATGCTGGAAACTAAAGTTTAGATTAGAGTGGTGCTGGAAAAGCACAGCAGGTCAGGCAGCATCCGAGGAGCAGGAAAATCGACGGTTTGGGCAAAAGCCCTTCATCAGGAATAGAGGCCAGGAGCCTCCAGGGTGGAGAGATAAACTCTGCACTTCTGGCTGAAGATTGCTGTGAAAAGTTCAGTTTTATCTTTTGCACTGATGTGCTGGGCTCATATCTTCCCAATCTCCTCTTTAACAATATACACTTCTTCTACGGCATGATGACTAGAGAATTAAAATTTGACAAAGGATGAAGGTATTGAGCATCGACAACACTTTATTTCCTCTTAACTCCAGAGGAATGTCTGTCTTTTGACCAAATGGCATGACATATTCATGGAGAGATTCTGTACACACTAGTATTGTTACACTTCATGTTGCGCTATAGGTAATTTCAGTATTAAGATGTATCCCACAGAAACAAGGCGAAAGTGAGTACTGTAGATGCTGAAGATCAGAGTCAAGATTATTGTGATGCTGGAAAAGCACAGCAGGTCAGGCAGCATCTGAGGAGCAGGAAAATCAATGCTTTGGGCAAAAGCCCTTCATCAGGAATGAGGATGATAAAGGGCTTTTGCCCAAAATGTCAATTTTCCTGCTCCTTGGATGCTGCCTGACCTGCTGTGCTTTTCCAGCACGACTCTAATCTTGACCTCCAAAAAGACCCCACCACCAGGGATATATTTCCCTCCCCACCCCTTTCTGCCTTCCGCAAAGACCGTTCCCTCCGTGATTACCTGGTCAGGTCCACATCCCCCTATGACCCACCCTCCTATTCTGGCACTTTCCCCTGCTACTGCAGGAACTGTAAAACCTGTGCCCACACCTCTATCCAAGGCCCTAAAGGAGCCTTCCACATCCATCAAAGTTTTACCTGCACATCCACTAATATCATTTATTGTATCTGTTGCTCCCGATGTGGTCTCCTCTACATTGGGGAGACAGGGCGCCTCCTAGCAGAGTGCTTTAGGGAACATCTCCGAGACACCCGCACCAATCAACCAAACCGCCCCGTGGCCCAACATTTCAACTCCACCTCCCACTGTGCCGAGGACATGGAGGTCCTGGGCCTCTATCACCGCTGCTCCCTCACCACCAGATGCCTGGAGGAAGAACGCCTCATCTGCTGCCTCGGAACACTTCAACCCCAGGGCATCAATGTGGACTTCAACAGCTTCCTCATTTCCCCTTCCCCCACCTCATCCTAGTTTCAAACTTCCAGCTCAGTAACTGTTTCCTTGACTTGTCCGGACTTGTCCTACCTGCCTATGTCCTTTTCCACCTATCCACTCCACCCTCTCCTCCTTGACCTATCACCTTAATCTCCTCCCCCACTCACCCATTGTACTCTGTGCTACTCTCTCCCCACCCCCACCCTCCTCTGGTTTATCTCTCCACGCTTCAGGCTCACTGCCTTTATTCCTGATGAAGGGCTTTTGCCCGAAACGTCGATTTCGCTGCTCGTTGGATGCTGCCTGAACTGCTGTGCTCATCCAGCACCACTAATCCAGTATTTGATTTTCAGCATCTGCAGTCATTGTTTTTACCTTGTTGATTTTAACCCTACTGCGAATCCTCTTGCGAGGATGCCTGCCTTGAAGAAGTTTTCCTCCTCTCTCTACAAGAATCTCAGGGAGTCCCTCTCCCACTGCAACTCCCAGGTCATTTCCTCTGCTCTGAAGCTCTTCAACCATGTTGTGAAACAAACTCGGTACCACAGCCACATTTGCTTCCTCAGTGCATGCCTCCGTAACCAACTCATCCCACACGGACTCCGGACCACCTTTAAACCAGCAGAGTTCGGACGCGAACAGGACAAACAGTACAGACTACAGATTCAAAAACACCAGCAACAGTTCTCCTTCAAGATCCTCCGCTCCACGCTTGCAGCAATTCGCCATCACCTAACCTCTCTCCAGTGAGGCCTGCCTCAGCTGAGGGCCACACTCTCTCAGAATTGCAAAGGACCCACTCTGTACTACATCCTCAGGAGAATTCATACTCTCAACAAACAGTATTTCAATTCCATCTCAAACATTAAAAACTGTAAGTACAACAAACTTTTACCCACACACCTCCATAACCAGCGCTCCTCAAACATCCCAGAAGATTCCCCTGGCCTCGGAAACGCCATTAGCCATGCGGCTGACACAGCTACCACCCCCACGCTGAGTGATGATGTCACTTCCGCCCACATCATGGCCACTCCCACAGCCACTTCCGGCCCTCACATCATCGCTGATGCCACATGCTCAGTGACTCCCGCCACCCCTACTGCCATGGTCACCACCACTTCCGCCCCCACCAGCGTCACTCACCTGCATTCTGCTGACACGCCCCCCCACAGACCCCACTGTCACTATCCCCACCCCCCAGAACCCCGAGGGGAACATTACCACAGCTCATGCCTCCACCCCCATTCCCCTCACCATCACACCCACTCCAGGTACTGTCTCCGACCCCACTCCCAGCTCCACACCCACACCAGATCCCAGCTCCCGGCCCTGCCGAGTTTTCACCATCCCTCCAGACCTCCCACTCACTGAGGACGAACGATCAGTCCTCAGCAAAGGACTCACCTTAGAACATAGAACATAGAACATAGAACAATACAGCACTGAACAGGCCCTTCGGCCCACGATGTTGTGCCGAACTTCTATCCTAGATTAAGCATCCATCCATGTACCTATCCAAATGCCGCTTAAAGGTCGCCAATGATTCTGACTCTACCACTCCCACGGGCAGCGCATTTCATGCCCCCACCACTCTCTGGGTAAAGACCCAACCCCTGACATCTCCCCTATACCTTCCACCCTTCACCTTAAATTTATGTCCCCTTGTAACACTCTGTTGTACCCGGGGAAAAAGTTTCTGACTGTCTACTCTATCTATTCCTCTGATCATTTTATAAACCTCTATCAAGTCACCCCTCATCCTTCGCCGTTCCAACGAGAAAAGGCTGAGAACTCTCAGCCTATCCTCGTACGACCTACTCTCCATTCCAGGCAACATCCTGGTAAATCTTCTCTGCACCCTCTCCAAAGCTTCCACATCTTTCCTAAAGTGAGGCGACCAGAACTGCACACAGTACTCCAACTGTGGCCTAACCAAAGTCCTGTACAGCTGCAACATCACTTCACAACTCTTGAATTCAATCCCTCTGCTAATGAACGATAATACTCCATAGGCCTTCTTACAAACTCTATCCACCTGAGTGGCAACCTTCAAAGATCTATGTACATAGACCCCAAGATCCCTCTGTTCCTCCACCTGACTAAGAACCCTACCATTAATCCTGTATTCCGCATTCTTATTTGTTCTTCCAAAATGGACAACCTCACACTTGGCAGGGTTGAACTCCATCTGCCACTCCTCAGCCCAGCTCTGCATCATATCTAAGTCCCTCTGCAGCCGACAAATGCCCTCCACACTGTCCACAACTCCACCTATCTTCGTATCATCTGCAAATTTACTGACCCACCCTTCGACTCCCTCATCTAAGTCATTAATAAAAATTACAAACAGCAGAGGACCCAGAACTGATCCCTGCGGAACTCCACTTGTAACGGGGCTCCAGGCTGAATATTTACCATCTACCACCACTCTCTGCCTTCGACCGGTTGGCCAGTTTTCTATCCAATTGGCCAAATTTCCCTCTATCCCATGCCTCCTGACTTTCCGCATAAGCCTACCATGGGGAACCTTATCAAATGCCTTACTAAAATCCATGTACACTACATCCACTGCTCTACCCTCATCCACATGCTTGGTCACCTCCTCGAAGAATTCAATAAGACTTGTAAGGCAAGACCTACCCTTCACAAATCCATGCTAGCTGTCCCTAATCAAGCAGTGTCTTTCCAGATACTCGTAAATCCTATCCCTCAGTACCCTTTCCATTACTTTGCCTACCACAGAAGTAAGACTAACTGGCCTGTAATTCCCGGGGTTATCCCTATTCCCTTTTTTGAACAGGGGCACAACATTCGCTACTCTCCAGTCCCCTGGTACCACCCCCATTGCCAGTGAAGACGAGAAGATCATTGCCAACGGTACTGCAATTTCCTCTCTTGCTTCCCACATAATCCTAGGATATATCCCGTCAGGCCCGGGGGACTTGTCTATCCTCAAGTTGTTCAAAATGTCCAACACATCTTCCTTCCTAACAAGTATCTCTTCTAGCTTAACAGTCTTCTACCTTCATCCTCCTCCATCCACGCATCAATGAATTTAATACACACTGTGACATCGAACAATTCTTCCGTCGCCTCCGCCTCCCGCCCACCTTCCAAGGACCCCTTCGCCCACCTTCAACACACTGTATCCACCTGGACACCCCGCGATGGCCTATTACCTGCCCTCGACCTCTTCATTTCCAACTGCCGCCGGGACATTAACCGCCTCAACCTGTCGACACCCCTCCCCCACTCCAACCTCTCACCCTCACAACGCGCAGCCCTCCAATCCCTCTGCTCCAATCCCAACCTCACCATTAAGCCAGCGGATAAAGGGGGCGCAGTGGTAGTTTGGCGCACTGACCTCTACACCTCTGAAGCCAAACGCCAACTCGAGGACACCTCTTCCTACTGCTCCCTCGACCATGACCCCACCCCCCATCACCAAACCATCATCTCGCATACCATATAGAACCTCATCACCTCAGGAGATCTCCCACCCACAGCTTCCAATCTCATAGTCCGGGAACCCTGCGCTGCCCGGTTCTACCTCTTTCCCAAGATCCACAAGCCTGACCACCCTGGCTGACCCATTGTCTCAGCATGCTCCTGCCCCACTGAACTCATCTCTACCTACCTTGACACTGTCCTATCCCCCCTAGTCCAGGAACTCCCCACATACGTTCGAGACACCACCCATGCCCTCCACCTCCTCCAAGACCTACGTTTCCCCGGCCCCCAACGCCTCATCTTTACCATGGATATCCAATCCCTCTACACCTCCATCGGCCATGACCAGGGCCTCCAAGCCCTCCGTTTTTTCCTCTCCAGACGTCCCCAACAGTACCCTTCCACCGACACTCTCATTCGTTTGGCCAAACTGGTCCTCACCCTTAACAATTTCTCCTTTGAATCCTCCCACTTCCTCCAGACCAAAGGCGTAGCCATGGGCACACGTATGGGCCCCAGCTATGCCTGTCTCTTTGTTGGCTATGTAGAAAAGTTGATCTTCTGTAATTACACCGGCACCACTCCCCACCTCTTCCTCCGCTACATTGATGACTGCATTGGCGCCACCTCGTGCTCCCGCGAGGAGGATGAGCAATTCATCAACTTCACCAACACATTCCACCCTGGCCTTAAATTTACCTGGACCATCTCTGACACCTTGCTCCCCTTCCTGGACCTCTCCATCTCCATTAGTGATGACCGACTTGACACTGACATTTTTTACAAACCCACTGACTCCCATAGCTACCTGGATTACACCTCTTCCCACTCTATCTCTTGCAAAAATGCCATCCCCTATTCCCAATTTCTCCGCCTCCGCCGTATCTGCTCCCAGGAGGACCAGTTCCACCATAGAACACACCAGATGGCCTCCTTCTTTAAAGACCGCAATTTCCCTTCCCACGTGGTTAAAGATGCCCTCCAACGCATCTCGTCCACATCCCGCACCTCCGCCCTCAGACCCCACCCCTCCAACCGTAACAAGGACAGAACGCCCCTGGTGCTCACCTTCCACCCTACAAACCTTCGCATAAACCAAATCATCCGCCGGCATTTCCGCCACCTCCAAAAAGACCCCACCACCAGGGATATATTTCCCTCCCCACCCCTTTCCGCCTTCCGCAAAGACCGTTCCCTCTGTGACTACCTGGTCAGGTCCACATCCCCCTACGACCCACCCTCCCATTCTGGCACTTTCCCCTGCCACTGCAGGAACTGTAAAACCTGTGCCCACACCTCCTCCCTCACCTCTATCCAAGGCCCTAAAGGAGCCTTCCACATCCATCAAAGTTTTACCTGCACATCCACTAATATCATTTATTGTATCTGTTGCTCCCGATGTGGTCTCCTCTACATTGGGGAGACTGGGCGCCTCCTAGCAGAGCGCTTTAGGGAACATCTCCGAGACACCCGCACCAATCAACCAAACCGCCCCGTGGCCCAACATTTCAACTCCCCCTCCCACTCTGCTGAGGACATGGAGGTCCTGGGCCTCCTTCACCGCTGCTCCCTCACCACCAGTCGCCTGGAGGAAGAACGCCTCATCTTCCGCCTCGGAACACTTCAACCCCAGGGCATCAATGTGGACTTCAGCAGCTTCCTCATTTCCCCTTCCCCCACCTCATCCTAGTTTCAAACTTCCAGCTCAGTAACTGTCTCCTTGACTTGTCTGGACTTGTCCGACCTGTCTATCTCCTTTTCCACCTATCCACTCCACCCTCTCCTCCTTGACCTATCACCTTAATCCCCTCCCCCACTCACCCATTGTACTCTGTGCTACTCTCTCCCCACCCCCACCCTCCTCTGGTTTATCTCTCCACGCTTCAGGCTCACTGCCTTTTTTCCTGATGAAGGGCTTTTGCCCGAAACGTCGATTTCGCTGCTCGTTGGATGCTGCCTGAACTGCTGTGCTCTTCCAGCACCACTAATCCAGTATTTGGTTTTCAGCATCTGCAGTTATTGTTTTTACCTTTCCCACAGAAATAAGCCTACCCTGATACACTCTGGTCTTGATCAATCAAAACCTTTTCCCATAGCCATAGGGAAGGCTGCAAAATGTTTTACTCTTTATTAGGCGACTGTAGGCTTGTGCAATCCCCAGGATGGAATGTTTTTCCTTAAACATTTCTTCATCGTGCGATTGCTCTCAGGTTTTTCCTACATTCAGTCTGATTGGACTTTCTGATGGACATTTGATTATTTGCAAATTCTTTACATTCAGCAAACCTGGGAGCTTCAATGCTTACCTCTGGAATGACGTGAACTTGGGATAGACAGCTTCCCCTGCAGGAACTGACTGCCACATTTGTCAGATGGCACTGGCCCTTGGATATGTTCCGAATTTCGGTGAAATGTTGGCACTTCGGAGAGATATCTAGCAGAAGGAAAACGTTACACAATCAGGGACATAATCTCCTGGACCAACATTCAGTCCCACTTTCTTTTGTAGTGATTGTGCTCCATGTGTCTGGCTGGGCTTCCAAACTCAGCCTCTTCAGAAAGATGAAGCCTATCATTGAATTATTACAGAACAAAAGGAGGCCATTTAATATGTAATGTCTGTACCTTTCAAGTGAGCCAATCTCTCACCCTCTCATATCCCTGTACACCATTTTGATTGGGGCAATCAAAATCTCTTCCCGCAGCCATAGCGAAGGCTGCAAAATGTTTTACTCTTAATAAGGCGACTGTAGGCTTGAGCAATCCCCAGGATGGAATGTTTTTCCTTAAACATTTCTTCATCGTGTGATTGCTCTGAGGTTTTTCCTACATTCAGTCTGATTGGTCTGTCTGGGCCAATCTCTCACTTTCTCATATCCCTGCACACTATTTCGATCTGAATAATGATTCATTGCCTCCTTGAATATGCCTCAATTGAACCTGCCTCCACCGCATTTCCATACAGTATTAAAGACTTTTCCCACCCCTGTAATGATCTCTTCCAACTTCTTCTGTGGAGGAGACACAGAAGCTTGAACACATGCACCAAGACCATAAGACATAGGAGTGGAAGTAAGGCCATTCGGCCCATCGAGTCCACTCCGCCATTCAATCATGGCTGATGTGCATTTCAGCTCCACTTACCAGCGTTCTCCCCGTAGCCCTTAATTCCTCTTCCTGGCCATTACTAGATTGCTGAATGGACTCTCTAAACTTTAATGCTGATCTTGCTAATATTGATCTCACCTAGTGCACGCCTTGTGCAATGTAACCTGTATGCTTCTGTCTAAGTGTTTTACAATCTCTGATCTGTACATCCCTGTTTATGATGATCTGCCTGTTCTGCTCATCAACAAAGCTTTGCACTGTGTTTCAGTACGTGACAATAAATCAATCAAAACATTCCAGACCCAAATGACTCACTGTCTGAAAAAGTTTTTTCTTGTGTTACCCTTTTTCATTTCACTTTAAATCAACACTGTTTTGATCTTTTTGCCTTTTACAAGCAAGAACAGCTTTTCCCTAATGACTCTATCTACCTTCTGTTCATGATTTTAAAAACCTCAATCAGATCTTTTCTCCGAGGAGAACAGTCCCAACTTCTTCAATCTGTCATCACTGAAGTTTCTCATTCCCGGAACCATTCTTGTTGAATGTGTAGGAGGAGGAATGAGCAATGAAGTTATTACCTTACGCTTGCAGTTCTGATATTCAGATGTAACCGTGTGCATCTCGTCTACATTGCCACCACACCTGCCCACAGAAACATTTTGACTCTAGGGACGGATGCACATTAAAGTGCCCAAGGGTAAAATCACCAGCACCGGTTCATTGGAGAGTTTAGGATATGCCCACTGATCAATTAACTTTGTATCGTGCTACTAACAATAACATCAGTAGGAATGAGAAGAACAGGCATCGAAAATTAACTTGTCCAACTTTAAGCCCAGGAACAGAATATGGACTAGAGCTGGTAATGGACTGTTAACTTGTAAATAAAAAAGGCATTTGGTACACCTGCCTTTTTGGTCAGTGCATTGAGAGTAGGAGTTGGGAGGTCATGTTGTGGCTGTACAGGACATTGGACTTTTGGAATGCTGCAAGCAACTGTGTTCTCCCCACTATAGAAAGGATGTTGTGAAATGTGAAAGGGCTCAGAAAAGACTTACAAGGATGCTGCCAGGGTTGGAGGCTTTGAGTTGTAGAGAGGCTGAATAGGTTGGGGCTGTTTTCCCTGGATTGTCGGAGGCAGAGTGGTGACCTTATGGATGTATATAATTTCATGAGGGGCATGGATAGGAGAAATAGACAAGGTCTTTTGAGAATTTTGAGAAGATTCTTAGCTCAGATTGAGGTTCTGGATGTAAGTTTGCTCACTGAGCTGGAAGATTTGTTTTAAGGTGTTTCATAACCATACTAGATAACATCATCAGTGAGCCCCTGGTGAAGCACAAGTGTTATGTCCTGCTTTCTATTTAGGTAATTAGGTTTCCTTGTGTTGGTGTTCCATTTTCTGTGTTGGTGATGTCATTTCCTATTCTTTTTCTCAGAGGGTGGTAGATGGGGTCCAAATTGATGTGTTTGTTGATAGAGTTCACATTGGAATGCCATACTTCTAGGAATTCTCGTGTGTGTCTCTGTTTAGCTTGTCCTAGGATGGACGTGTTGTCCAAGTCAAAGTGGTGTCCTTCCTCTAGGAGAAAGTGAGGACTGCAGATGCTGGAGATCAGAGCTGAAAAATGTGTTGCTGGAAAAGCGCAGCAGGTCAGGCAGCATCCAAGGAGCAGGAAAATCGACGTTTCGAGCTGAAGAAGCGCTTATGCCCGAAACGTCGATTCTCCTGCTCCTTGGATGCTGGCTGACCTGCTGCGCTTTTCCAGCAACACATTTTTCAGCTCTGATGTTCTTCCTCACCAATTAACTGAAACAGCAGCTAATAAACTTAAAAGACCCTATATAGACAATAAGCAAAACGAATGTCATTTACAAAATACCTTGCAAGAACTGTAATAAACACTGCATTGAACAAACAGGCAGAAAACTAGCCACTAGAATACACAAACATCAACTAGCCACACAATGCATGACCCTCTCTCACTAGTATCCTTACATACAGATGAGGAAGGACACCACTTTGACTGGGACAACACGTCCATCCTAGGACAAGCTAAACAGAGACATGCACGAGAATTGCTAGAAGCATGGCATTCCAACCGGAACTCTATCAACAAACACCTCGATTTGGACTCCATCTACCACCCCATGAGAAAAAGAACAGGAAGTGACATCACCAACCCAAGGAAACCTAAACACATAAATAGAAAGTGGGACATAACATCAGCACTGTACTGGAGGCTCACTGACGATGTTATCATAAAATGGTGATGAAACGTCTGAAAACAAACCTTCCAGCTCAGAGAGCAAACTTACTTCCTCAAGGTTTTTTGCCAGGATGGGGAAGTCCAAAATTAGAGGGCATAAGTTTAAAGTAAGAGGGCAAAGATTTATGCTGAGAGTGGTGTATGTATGGAATGAGCTGCCGGAGAAAGTGGTGGAGGCTTGTACAGTTAAAATATTTAAAAAACATCTGAATGGGTATATGAATAGGAAGAGTTTAGAGAGATATGGGTCAAATACTGGCAAATGGTACTAGATTTATTTAGGATATCTGGTCAGCATGGACGAGTTGGGCTGAAGGTCTGTTTTGTATGACTCTATGACTTTGTAGATGGTGGACAGACATGGGGAGTCAGGAGGTGAGTTATTTCCCACAGTATTCCTAGACTCTGACCTGTTAGGAATCTGCCAGATATGGTTTCACTAATGCCCTGTATAACCCCAGCATAAGTTCCTGCTTTTGTATTCACATAATTCTGCAAGAACATTTTATATGATACCTTATCAAATGTCTTCACGAGATCAAGGTAAGTAAATTACCCAGTTATCTACAGTCCACAGTATGTATTACTACTTCAACAAAGGCCAAAACACCGTAGGTAGGTAGGATAGATAGATAGATAGGATAGATAGGATAGATAGGTAGATAGATAGATAGAAAGAAGAATACAGTGCAGATCAGGCCCTTCGGCACTCGATGTTGCGCCAACCTGTGAACTAATCTAAGCCCAACCCCCTATACGATCCCATCATCATCCATATGCTGATCCAAGAAATGTTTAAGTGCCCCTAATGTGGCTGAATTAACTACATTGGCAGGCAGGGAATTCCACGTCCTTACCACTCTCTGAGTAAAGAACCTGCATCTGACATCTGTCTTAAATCTATCACCCCTCAATTTGTAACTATGCCCCCTCGTACAAGCTGACGTCATCATCCGAGGAAAAAGTCTTTCACTGTCTACCAGAACTAATACGCTGATCATCTTATATGTCTCTATCAAACCACCCCCCCCCCGCCCACCCCCCCCCCCCCCACCTTAGCCTTCCTCTTTCCAATGAGAACAGACCCAAGTCCCTCAGCCTTTCCTTGTAAGACCTTCCCTCCAGACCAGGCAACATCCTGGTAAATCTCCTCTGCACCTTTTCTTTTCAGAAAATCATGTTGACTTGGCATTAATCAATTTCAGCTTCTCTAAGCACAGTAAGAAACTCCTTCAGAAATATTCTGGAGTGGAGATAATTGATCTCCGACAACAACCATTTTCCTATGGATATCATTTGAGCAGTTTTGGGATCTTTATCTATAGAAAGATATATTGGCAATTGAGGCAGTCCAGAGGTTCACTAAACCGTATCCAGGTATGCAGCCATTGTCTTATGAGGAGACGTTGAGTAGATTGGGCCTGAGTTTCAAAGAGTGAGGGGCAATCTTATTGAAACGCACAAGATTCTTAGGGAGATGTGGAAAGATTGTTTCTCCTTCTGAGAGTGTCTAGGACCAGAGGGATTATAATCTCAAACAGATTTAAGACAGGGACGAGGAGGAATTTCCTCTCCTGAGGGGTGGGAGTGAATCTGGAATTCTTTACCAGGGAGCTTTTGAGGGGCTGGATCATGAATCTTAGAATCGCCACACTGTGGAAGCAGGCCATTCAGCCTATTAAGTTCATGCAGACCCCCTGAAGAATATCCACTCTATCCCTGTAACTCTGCATTTCCCATAGCTAATCCACCAAGCCTGCACATCCCTGGACACTATGGGCAATTTAGCATGGCCAAACCACCTAACCTGCACGTCGATGGACAGCGGAGGAAACCCATGCAGACGTAGGAAGAATGTACAAACTCCATATAGACAGTCGTTCGAACCCGGGTCCCTGGTGCTGTGAGGCAACAGTGCTAACCACTGAGCCACCTAGCTTGATGATAATTGTAGAGTGGGGAATATGCTGGGTCGTGAGGTTACAGATTGATATTCAATATAATTCAACAGCTGATGGCCAATAACATGTCATGAACACTTAGCTTGAGTTGCTATAATGTTCAAAGTCTCATTGAACACATTGGTATGCCAAAGAAGGGATAAATTAGTTCAGTTGGCTGGAGAGGTGATTTGTATGTAGACTGATGCCAACAGTGTGAGTTCAATTCCCACGCTGGCTGAGGTTACCATGAAGGACTCTCCTCTCAACCACTCCCCTCACCTGAGGCATGGTAACCTCAGGTTAAACCACCACCAGTTGTTTCTGCCTCTCTAATGAGTGACTTTACCTCATGCTACACAGCACAATGGAGGTATCTTCAATATGAAGATGGGTCTTTTCATTATGAGGGAGGAATCTCTGAATGAAAACATTTCTCCTCATTTGAGTCCTAAATGCTCATCTAACCCTGAGACTGTCTCATGTTCAGACCCTCTCATGGTCCACCTCCAGAACCATGCAAGAGGGGGAGAGAAGGGAAAAAGGTGAGATTGGGGAAGCACACAGACTGTGTGAAAGACACAGCTGAGAAGTTGACAGCGAGAGAGACAGCAAGAGAATCACAGAGTCTGTTCTGTGCTATCTTCACTTACCAGGAACTTCCTTCCTGCAGACTGGACAGCATTTTCCAAGTTCCTCAACTTTTACATAACCCTGCAATTCATGCAAAAATTAATTCTATAGTTGAAACACACAAAGTAAAACAAACAGCTTTTAAAACATACTATAAAAATATGCATAGGTTCATCAGTGGCTGAACATTCAGCCCATCATTTCAATGGTGGTTCTTTGCTGGAACAATCCTAAAATATTGCCTCTTTCCTACAATCTTCCAATTGTGTTATCCAGTTTCAAGTTGTCCGATGGACAGGCGATAATAGAGCAGGCAGATTCTAGCCTCCTAGTTTCTATGTTGCTAAGCTTATGGTTATGTCCTGTTAAACCCCTAAACATTTTAGCTGTTTTTCAGCGGCAGCAGCAACTCAAAGGGCGGGACCTTGAACCAGGGGCCTGGTGGGAGCGGTGAGTCACTGATTTGAGCTTTTATATTTGAAGTCAGAGAGCAGAGGTTTCTGAGAAAGGGCGGACTTTGTCCTTTTATTTCCATCCAGCTATATAAGTCAGTGTTTTATCAACCCGAGATCGTACCTTTGTAGGGCCTCCCACCCAACCACCTCCTCTAACTTAAAGACCAGGGACACATCAGGTAAGCGTCTCTTCTTTTTTACTTTGTGATAAGGGGACTAGCAGAGATGGCAGTGCAGCGAGAGCAATGTTCCTCCTGCATGATGTTTGAGGTGAGGGACGCCATTAGTGTCCCATCCAAGTACATCTGCAGGAAGTGCACCCAACTCTCCCTCCTCCAAGACCGTGTTAGGGAACTGGAGCAGGAGCTGGGTGAACTTCGGATCATTCAGGAGGCAGAGGCTGTGATAGATAAGAGTTACAGGAAAGTAGTTACTCCTAGGCATGAAGAAAGCTGGGTGACTGTTCAAAGGGGGAAAAAACAGTCAGTGTAGGGATCCCCTGAGGTCATTTCCCTGAAAAACATGTATACCGTTTTGGATACTGTTGAGGGGGACGACTTACCAGGAGTATGCAGTGGGGTCCAGGACTCTGGCATAGAGCCGGTCCCTGTTGCACAGAAGGGAAAGAGGGAAAGGAGGAGAGTGTTAGTCATTGGGGACTCAGTGGTTAGAGGCTAGATAGAAGGTTTGTTGGGAATGAACGAGACTCACGGTTGGTGTGTTGCCTCCCAGGTGTTAGGGTTCGTGAGGTCTCGGATCGTATCTTTGGGGTCCTGAAGGGAGAGGGTGACCAGCCTCAAATCGTGGTCGATGTAGATACCAATGACAGAGGTAGAGGGAGGGATAGGGATGTAAGGCAGGATTTCAGAGAGCTAGGGTGGAAGCTGAGAGCGAGAACAAACAGTTGTTATTTCTGGTTTGTCACATCATGGCGATTCAAGGAATAGGGAGAGATATCAGCTGAACACGTGGCTGCAGGAATGGTGCAGGAGGGAGGGTTTCAGGTACTTGGATAATTGGGGCTCATTCTGGGGAAGATGGGACTTGTACAAACAGGATGGTCTTCATTGAACCAGAGGGGTACTAATATCCTGGGTGGGAAATTTGCTGGTGCTATTCGGGTGGGTTTAAACTAGCTCAGCAGGGGGATGGGAACCTGAGGTGTAGTTGCAGTGCACAGGAGGATGAGAGGAGGGAGGACAGGGACAGGATTTCAGGGTCGCAGGAATGTGCTGGCAGACAGCAGGTTGGTTTGAATTGTGTCTATTTCAAAGCCAGAAGTATCCGAAATAAGGTAGGTGAGTTTGCAGCATGGATAGGTACCTGGGACTTCGACGTTGTAGCCGTTTCAGAGACATGGATAGAGCAGGGTGAGGAATGGATGTTGCAGGTTCCAGGGTTTAGATCTTTCATTAAAAACAGGCAAGGTGGTTAAAGAGGGGGAGGCGTGACCTTGTTAGTCAAGGATACTGTAACAGTGGCTGAGAGAATGCTTGACAAGGACTCGTCTACTGAGGAAGTATGAGCTGATGTTAGAAACAGGAGAGGAGAAGTCACACTGCTTGGAGTTTTTTTATCGGCCTCCGCAGAGTTCCAAGGAGGTGGAAGAGAGGATTGGCAAAATTATTCTGGGTAGGAGTGAAAGGAACAGATTGATCATTATGGGGGGGCTTTAACTTGCCCAACATTCACTGGAAATGCGATAACTCTAGTATGTCGGATAGATCAGTTTTTGTCCAATGTTCACAGGAGGGATTCCTGACACAGTATGTCGAAGGGCCGACAAGAGGGGAGGCCACACTGGATCTGGTGCTTGGTAATGAACCAGGCCAGGTGTTTGATTTAGTTGTAGGTGAGCACTTGGGAGAGCTGAAAATGTGTTGCTGGAAAAGCCTAGCAGGTCAGGCAGCATCCAAGGAACAGGAGAATCGACATTTCGGGCATAAACCCTTCTTCAGGAATGAGGAAAGTGTGTCCAGCAGGCTAAGATAAAAGGTAGGGAGGAGGGACTTGGGTGAGGGGCGTTGGAAAAGCGATAGGTGAAAGGTGAGGGTGATAGGCCAGAGTGGGGTGGGGGCGGAGAGGTCAGGAAGAAGATTGCAGGTTAGGAAGGTGGTGCTGAGTTCGAGGAATTTGACTGAGACAAGGTCGGGGGAGGGGAAATGAGGAAACTGGAGAAATCTGAGTTCATCCCTTGTGGTTGGAGGGTTCCTAGGTGGAAGATGAGGTGCTCTTCCTCCAACTGTCGTGTTGCTATGGTCTGGCGATGGAGGAGTCCAAGGACCTGCATGCCCTTGGTGGAGTGGGAGGGGGAGTTGAAGTGTTGAGCCACGGGGTGGTTGGGTTGGTTGGGTGTCCCAGAGATGTTCTCTGAAATGTTCCGCAAGCAGGCGGCCTGTCTCCCCAATATAGAGGAGGCCACATCGGGTGCAGCGGATGCAATAAATGATGTGTGTGGAGGTGCAGGTGAATTTGTGGCGGATATGGAAGTGTCCCTTGGGGCCTTGGAGGGAAGTAAGGGGGGAGGTGTGGGCGCAAGTTTTGCATTTCTAGCGGTTGCAGGGGAAGGTTCCGGGAGTGGAGGTTGGGTTGGTGGGGAGTGTGGACCTGACGAGGGAGTCACAGAGGGAGTGGTCTTTTCGGAACGCTGATAGGGGAGGGAAGGGAAATATGTCCCTGGTGGTGGGGTCTGTTTGGAGGTGGCGGAAATGACGGCGGATGATACGCTGTACATGGAGGTTGGTGGGGTGGTAGGTGAGGACCAGTGGGGTTCTGACCTGGTGGCGGTTGGAGGGGCGGGGCTCAAGGGCAGAGGAGCGGGAAGTGGAGGAGATGCGGTGGAAGGCATCGTCGACCATGTCTGGGGGGAATTTGCGGTTTTTGAAGAAGGAGGCCATCTGGGTTGTACGGTATTGGAACTGGTCCTCCTGGGAGCAGATGCGGTGGAGACAAAGGAATTGGGAATATGGGATGGCGTTTTTACAGGGGGCAGGGTGGGAGGAGGTGTAGTCTAGGTAGCTGTGGGAGTCGGCCGGTTTATAGTAAATGTCCGTGTTGATTCGGTCACCCGAGATAGAAATGGAAAGGTCTAGGAAGGGGAGGGAGGAGTCTGAGACGGTCCAGGCAAATTTCAGGTCGGGGTGTAAGGTGTTGGTAAAGTGGATGAACTGTTCAACCTCCTCATGGAAGCACGAGGCAGCGCCGATACAGTCATCAATGTAGCCAAGGAAAAGGTGGGGGGTGGTGCCAGTGTAGCTGCGGAAGATGGACTGTTCCACATATCCTACGTAGAGGCAGGCATAGCTGGGGCCCATGTGGGTGCCCATGGCTACTCCTTTGGTTTGGAGGAAGTGGGAGGATTGGAAAGAGAAGTTATTCAGGGTGAGGACCAGTTCAGTCAGTCGAAGGAGGGTGTCAGTGGAAGGGTACTGGTTGGGATGGCTGGAAAGGAAGAAGCGGAGGGCTTTGAGGCCTTCGTGATGGGGGATGGAGGTGTACAGGGACTGGATGTCCATGGTGAAGATAAGGCATTGGGGGCCGGGGAAGTGAAAATCATGGAGGAGGTGGAGGGCGTGGGTGGTGTCCCGAGCGTAGTTGGAGAGTTCTTGGACTAAGGGGGACAGGACCGTGTCGAGGTATGCAGAGATGAGTTCGGTGGGGCAGGAGCAGGCTGAGACAATGGGTCGGCCGGGGCAGTCAGGTTTGTGGATTTTGGGCAGGAGATAGAAACGGGCGGTGTGGGGTTGTGGGACGATGAGGTTGGAGGCGGTGGATGGGAGATCCCCTGAGGTGATGAGGTTATGGATGGTCTGGGAGATGATGGTTTGGTGGTGGGAGGTGGGGTCATGGTCAAGGGGGCAGTAGGAGGAGGTGTCCGCGAGCTGGCCTTTAGCCTCAGCGGTGTAAAGGTCGGTGCGCCAAACTACTACTGCACCTCCCTTGTCTGCCGGTTTGATAGTGAGGTTGGGGTTGGAACGGAGGGAGTGGAGGGCTGCACGTTCCGAGGGTGAGAGGTTGGAGTGGGTGAGAGGGGTGGAGAAGTTGAGGCAGTTAATGTCGTGGCAGCAGTTGGCTATGAAGAGATCAAGGGCAGGTAAGAGGCCAGCACGGGGTGTCCAGGTGGATGGGGTGTGTTAGAGGCAGGAGGAGGGGTCGTCAGAGGGTGGGAGAGAATCTTGGTTGAAGAAGCAGGCATGGAGGCGAAGGCGGCGGAAGAATTGTTCGATGTCTCGCTGCGTGTTGAACTCGTTAATCCAAGAACGTCGGGGGATGAAGTTGAGGCCTCTGCTGAGGACTTTCATCCTCAGAGAGGGGGAGGTCTGGAGGGATGGTGAAAATAAGGCAGGGCTGGGAGCTAGGAGCTGGTGTGGGGCTGGAGCTGGGAGTGGGGGCGGGGTTGGGCGTGGTGGTGGGGACGGACATCGGCGTGGGGGCGGGGTTAGGCGTGGTGACGGAGATCGGTGTGGGGGCGGAGACATATGCGGCGTTGTGGTCGTGCAGGTTAGTGATGTCACTGGGGGCGGAAGTGGCTGTAGTACTTCAGTTATGTTTAGTTTAGCGATGGAGAGGGATAGGTACATTCCACAGGACAAGAGTTATTGATGGGGCAAGGACAATCATAATGTGATTAGGCAAGAATTAGGAGGCATAGAATCGAGCAACAAAATGCAGGGGATGCAGACAATGGAAATGTGGAGCTGGTTTGAGGAACAGATATTGCGTGTCCTTGATAGGTATGTCCCGGTCAGGCAGGGAGGAAGTGATAAGGTAAGGGAACCGTGGTTTACTACAGAAATTGCATCCCTTGTTAAGCAGGAGAAGGAGGCTTATGTGTTGATGAGGCAAGATGGTACAGATGAGGTGATGGAGAGTTAAAGATCAGCCAGGAAGGATTTAAAGAGAGAGTTAAGAAGCAAAGAGAGGACATGAGCAATCTTTAGCAAATAGAATAAAGGCGAACCCTAAAGCTTTCTATAGGGTATGTGAGGAATAAAAGGATGATTAGGGTAGGAATAGGGCCAGTCAAAGACAGAAGTGGGAAGTTGAGTGTGGACCCTGTGGAGATCGGAGAGGTGCTAAACAAATATTTCTCATCAGTGTTCACTCAGGAAAAGGAGAATATTGTAGAGGAGAAGAATGAGGTACGAGATATGAGACTAGAAAGGATCGAGGTTAGTTACGAACAGGTATTATCAATTCTAGAAGGAGTGAAAATAGACAAGTCCCCTGGGCTGGATGGGATTTATCCAAGGATCCTCTGGGAAGCTAGGGAGGAGATAGCAGAGCCTTTGGCTTTGATATTTGAGTCGTCATTGTCTACAGGTTTAGTACCAGACGACTGGAGAATTGCAAATGTTGTGCCTTTGTTCAAGAAGGGCAGTAGAGATGACCCAGGTAATTATAGATCAGTAAGCCTTACTTCTGTTGGAGGAAAGGTTTTGGAAAGGATTATGGGAGATAAGATTTATAATCATCTAGCAAGCAACAATTTGATTTCAGATAGTCAACATGGTTTTGTCAAGGGCAGGTCGTGTCTCACAAACCTCATTGAGTTTTTTTGAGAAGGTGACCAAGCATGTAGTTGAGGGTAGGGCAGTTGATGTGGTATACATGGACTTCAGTAAAGCCTTTGATAAGGTTCCACATGGTAGGCTGTTGGAGAAAATCCTGAGGCATGGGATCGAGGGTGATTTAGCAGTTTGGATTAGAAACTGGCTTTCTGAAAGAAGGCAGCGAGTGGTGATTGATGGGAAATATTCAGCCTGGAGTCCGGTTACTAGTGGTGTGTCACAAGGATCTGTTTTGGGACTACTGCTGTTTGTCATTTTTATAAATGACTTAGATGCAGGTGTAGGTGGAGGATTAGTAAATTTGTAGAGCATACTAAAGTCGGTGGAGTAGTGGACAATGTGGAAGAATGTTACAGGTTGCAGGGGGACTTGGATAAACTGCAGAATTGGGCTGAGAGGTGGCAGATGGAGTTCAATGCAGCTAAATGTGAGGTGATGCACTTTGGGAAGAATAACAGGAAGGCAGAGTGCTGGGTCAATGGAAAGATTCTTGGTAGTGTGGATGTGCAGAGGGATCTTAGAGTCCATGTACATAGATCCCTGAAAGTTGGATAGTGCTGTTAAGAAGGCATACAGTGTGTTAGGTTTCATTCGTAGAGGGACTGAGTTCCGGAGCCACAATATCATGCTGCAACTATACAAAACGCTAGTGCAGCCGCACTTGGAATATTGTGTACAGTTCTGGTCGCTATATTTCGGGAAGGATGTGGAAGCATCGGAAAAGGTGCAGAGGAGATTTACCAGGATGTTGCCTGGTCTGGAGGGAAGGTCTTATGAGGAAAGGCTGAGAGACTTGGGTCTGTTCTCATTGGAAAGAAGAAGGCTAAGAGGGGATTTGATAGAGACATACAAGATGATCAGAGGATTAGTTCGGGTAGACAGTGAAAGTCTATTTCCTAGGATGATGATGTCAGCTTGTACGAGGGGGCATAACTACAAATTGAGAGGTGATAGATTTAAGACAGATGTCAGAGGCAGGTTCTTTACTCAGAGTGTGGTAAGGGTGAGGAATGCACTACCTGCTAATGTAGCCAACTCAGCCACATTAGGGAGATTTAAACAATCCTTAGATAAGCACATGGATGATTTGTGGATAGTATAGATGGACGAGCTGAGAATAGTTCACAGGTTGGTGTAACATCAAGGGCCGAAGGACCTGTTCTGCGATGTATTGCTCTATGTTCTACATCCTATGTTATGGTCAAGTTGCCTCTCGTTTGAAATTCCAGTGGACATGTGTCCAGCCTGTCCAATGATTCCTCATAAGACAACACATGAACTGCTGTCAACACGTTTAGATGGTTTCCTTTTATTCATTCATAAGTCCCACAAGTGAATAAAAGTAAACTGAGTATGGATGGGCGCAGCATTTATTGCCCGTCCTGAGTTGCCCTTTGTAAAAGTGGGAATGAGCTACCTTCTTGAACCCCTATAGTCCATGTGCCGTCTGTTGACTCACAATGCCCTTACGGAGGGAATTCCAAACTTTTGACTCAGTGATACTGAAGAAATTGTGAGACCTTTCCAAAAATGGAGAGTGGCTTGAAGTTGCATATGCCTTCCTAACGCCACTATGAATCTGTCCTGCCAATTTCAGGGATCTGTGGGCAAGCACCCCATAAGCTCTGAACTTCCTGATGTCCTGCCAGTCATTTGTCAAAAAGTATGGTGCTGGAAAAGCATAGGTCAGGCAGCATCTGAGAAGCAGGAGAGTTGACATTTCAGGCCTCAGTCCTTCATCAGGAATGTTTAGTATTCCGTTGTCTTGTACCTTCTTTCAAAGTGCATCATCTCACAATGATCAGGGTTACATTTCGTCTGCCACTGATCTGCCCATCTGACAAATGTGTTTGTATCCTCCTGTAACCTAACACCTTCTTCCTCACTGTCAACCTCCCAGCTGAACTGAAAATTGCTCCCTCTCATTTAAAAAAATAAAACAAAACTCAGACATGTGGAATTCTCCTCTTTGCAAAGTTTTTGATAATACTCCTGAAAATAATGTTTGTCTAGTCTGTCTGTCCATTCTGTGTCAATGAATGTGTGGGTTTGGATTTAAAAGGGGATATTAGGTTTAATTTAAGGTTGCTTCAATAGTTAATAACCCACTTTGCCACATGTTAGAAAATACATTTTAAATAAGGTTTTGTTATCTTATTCATTAATCTTCTCCCAAACTTATTCATTAAAACTTACGAAAGGTTCAAGCCTGGTAGAGACAGTTGTGAGTACTCCTCAGATGTAAAGGCGAAAGAAAATTGAATAAACAAAAAGAAGATTTCTCACCTCCAGGCAGGTAAGTGGTGGACATTCAGAAGAACAGACCTTTCTTCCATTTAGGCATTGGCACCGCTCACAACCTTCTTCCCATTTGAAGCCTGGCTGTAAAACAATGCAGAAACTCCATTATTCTCAACTGTGAATATACAGCCATAGAGTCATAGAGATGTACAGCACGGAAACAGACCCTTCAGTCCAACCCTATCCATGCTGAACAGATATCCCAACCCAATCTAGTCCCACCTGCCAGCACCCAGCCCATATCCTTCCAAATCCTTTCTATTCATATACCCATCCAAATGCCTCTTAAATGTTGTAATTGTACCAGCCTCCACCACTTCCTCTGGCAGCTCATTCCATCCACATACCACCCTCTGCGTGAAAAAGTTGTCCCGTAGGTCTCTTTTATATCTTTCCCCTCTCACCCTAAACCTGTGCCCTCTAGTTCTGGACTCCCCGACCCCAGGGAAAATACTTTGTCTATTTATCCTATCCATGCCCCTCATTATTTTGTAAACCTCTATAAGGTCATCCCTCAGCCTCCGACGCTCCAGGGAAAACAGCCCCAGCCTGTTTAGCCTCTCCCTGCAGCTCAGATCCTCTAACCCTGGCAACATCCTTTTAAATCTTTTCTGAACCCTTTCAAGTTTCACAACATCTTTCCGATAGGAAGGAGACCAGAAATGCACGCAATATTCCAACAGTGGCCTAACCAATGTCCTGTACACCCGCAACATGACCTCGCAACTCCTGTACTCAATACTCTGACCAATAAAGGAAAGCATACCAAACGCCTTCTTCACTATCCTATCCACCTGTGACTCCACTTTCAAGGGGCTATGAACCTGCACTCCAAGGTCTCTGTGTTCAGCAACACTGCCTAGGAACTTACCAATAAGTGTACAAGTCCTGCTAAGATTTGCTTTCCCAAAATGCAGCTCCTCGCATTTATCTGAATTAAACTCCATCTGCCACTTCTCAGCCCATTGGCCCATCTGGTCCAGATCCTGTTGTAATCTGAGGTAACCCTCTTCTCTGTCCACTACACCTCCAATTTTGGTGTCATCTGCAAACTTACTAACTGTACCTCTTATGCTCACATCCAAATCATTTATGTAAATGACAAAAAATAGAGGGCCCAGCACCGATCCTTGTGGCACTCCACTGGTCACAGGCCTCCAGTCTGAAAAACAACCCTCCACCACCACCCTCTGTCTTCTACCTTTGAGCCAGTTCTGTATCCATATGGCTAGTTCTCCCTGTATTCCATGAGATCATACGTTGTTAATCAGTCTCCCATGGGGAACCTTGTCGAACGCCTTACTGAAGTCCATATGGATCACATCTACCACTCTGCTCTCATCAATCTTCTTTGTTACTTCCTCAAAAAACTCAATCAAGTTTGTGAGATATGATTTCCCACGCACAAAGCCATGTTGACTATCCCTAATCAGTCCTTGCCTTTCCAAATACATGAACATCCTGTCCCTCAGGATTGCCTTCAACAACTTGCCCACCACCGAGGTCAGGCTCACCGGTCTATAGTTCCCTGGCTTGTCTTTACCGCCCTTCTTAAACAGTGGCACCACGTTTGCCAACCTCCAGTCTTCCGGCACCTCACCTGTGACTATTGATGATACAAATATCTCAGCAAGAGGCCCAGCAATTACTTCTCTAGCTTCCCACAGAGTTATCAGGTACACCTGATCAGGTCCTGGGGATTTATCCACCTTTAACTGTTTCAAGACATCCAGCATTTCATCCTCTGTAATCTGGACATTTTGCAAGATGTCAGCATCTATTTCCCCACAATCTATATCTTCCATATCCTTTTCCATAGTAAATACTGATGCAAAATACTCATTTCGTATCTCCTCCATTTTCTGATGGCAGCCTTGCTGATCTTTGTGGGGCCCTATTCTCTCCCTAGTTACTCTTTTGTCCTGAATGTATTTGTAAAAACATTTTGGATTCTCCTTAATTCTATTTGCCAAAGCTATCTCATGTCCCCATTTTGCCCTCCTGATTTCCCTCTTGAGTATACTCCTACTTTCTTTATACTCTTCTAAGGATTCACTCGATCTATCCTGTCTATACTTGACATATGCTTCCTTCTTTTTCTTAACCAAACCCTCAATTTCTTTAGTCATCCAGCAATTCCCTATACCTACCAACCTCCCCTTTCACCCTGACAGGAATATACTTTCTCTGGATTCTTGTTATCTCATTTCTGAAGGCTTCCCATTTCCCAGCCGTCCCTTTACCTGCGAACATTTGCCTCCAATCAGCTTTAGAAAGTTCTTGCCTAATACCGTCAAAATTGGCCCAGCTCCAATTTAGAACTTCAACTTTTAGATCTGGTCTATCATTTTCCATCACTATTTTAAAACAAACAGAATTATGGTCGCTGGCCCCAAAGTGCTCCCCCACTGACACCTCAGTCACCTGCCCTGCCTTATTTCCCAAGAGTAGGTCAAGTTTTGCACCTTTTCTTGTTGGTACATCCACATAGTGAATCAGAAGATTGTCTTGTACACACTTAAGAAATTCCTCTCCATCTAAACCTTTAACACTATGGCAGTTCCAGTCTATGTTTGGGAAGTTAAAATCCCATACCATAACCACCCTATTATTCTTACAGATAGCTGAGATTTCCTTCCAAGTTTGTTTCTCAATTTCCCTCTGACTATTCGGGGGTCTATAATACAATCCCAATAAGGTGATCATACCTTTCTTATTTCTCAGTTCCACTCAGATAACTTCCCTGGATATATTTCCAAGAATATCCTCCCTCAGCACAGCTGTAATGCTATCCCTTATCAAAAATGCCACTCCCCCTCCTCTCTTGCCTCCCTCTCTATCCTTCTTGTAGCATTTGTATCCTGGAACATTAAGCTGCCAGTCCTGCCCATCCCTGAGCCGTGTTTCTGTAATTGGTATGATATCCCAGTCCCATGTTCTAAACCATGCCCTGAGTTCATCTGCCTTTCCTGTTAGGCCCCTTGCATTGAAATAAATGCAGTTTAATTTATTAGTCCTACCTTGTCCCTGCCTGCCCTGACTGTTTGACTCACTTCTGTTCTCAGCTGTACCCATCTCAGATCGATCTCTTTCTCACTATCTCCCTGGGTCCCACCCCCTCCACCCCCACCTTACTAGTTTAAATCCTCCCATGCAGTTCTAGCAAATTTCCCTGCCAGTACATTAGTCCCCTTCCAATTTAGGTGCAATCCGTCCTTCTTGTACAGGTTACTTCTACCCCAAAAGAGATTCCAATGATCCAAAAAAGTGAATCCTTCTCCCATACACCAGCTCCTCAGCCATGCATTCATCTGCTCTATCCTCCTATTCCTGCTCTCACTAGCTCGTAGCACTGGGAGTATTCCAGATATTACTACTTTCGAGGACCTCCTTTTTAAATTTCTGCCTAACTCTCTGGAATCTCCCTTCAGAATCTCAACCTTTTCCCTTCCTATATCATTGGTTCCAATGTGTACAATGACCTATTGCTGGCCCCTCTCCCCCTGCACCCTCTCTGAGTCATCCTTGATCCTGGCACCAGGGAAACAACACAACATTCTGCTTTTTCTCTGCTGGCCACAGAAACGTCTGTCTGTACCCCGGACTACAGAATCCCCTAACACAATTTACTCTTGGAAGCCGACGTACCCCTCATTGCATTAGAGCTCGTCTCAATACCAGAAACTTGGCTGTTCGTGCTACGTTCCCCTGAGAATCCATCACCCCCTACATTTTCCAAAACAGCATACTTTTTGAAATGGGTATATCCACAAAAGACTCCTGCCCTAGGTGCCTACCTCTCTTACCCTTCCTGGAGTTAACCCATCTATGTGACTGTATCTGAGACTTTCCCCCCTTCCTATAACTGCCATTCATCACATACTGTTGCTGTTGCAAGTTCCTCATCGCTTCTATCTGTCTCTCCAACCGATCCACTCATCTGATAAGATTCGCATCCAACAGCATTTATGGCAGATATAATCTGCAGTAAACCTTAAACTCTATTTAAACTCCCACATCTGATAAGAAGTACATATCACTGCAAAGGCCATTTTTGTTCCTTCACAATCTGCAGACTCAGAAAATAACACCGTCTTATTCCTCTACAAACACTGCCCCAAGTTAAATTAATATTTTAAGTTTAAGTTATGGCTTATATTTTAAGTTTAATCAAGAGACTTATCTCTAAAAACATAAAATCAAGAAATAACCCACTATACTCATTACTGCAGCCTTTCTCTTGGACAGACTTAAAACAACAATTAACTTATCTGATTCTGTGCTGTGAACTTTGCCCAATAGTTCCTCCAAGATTAGTTGTGAATTTCACTGTTTGTTAATTTTCCCTGATGCACTCCGATGTCCAGCGGTACACGAATTCAAACAGCAAAAGCGGTAACTGTGCAGGTTCTCTCTCTCTCTCTCCTGCACTGTCCTCACCATGTGCTTCCTTTGTCTGCTCTTCTCCCTTTTGAACTGCTGTGGTTTTGACTTTTTTTTTCTAAAGTTCCAAAACAGCATATAAAACAGTAATTGCTGCTCCTGGAATTCGAGGAAATCACCTCCAACACCTAAAATATCTCAAAAAAAGGAGCAGCTCTTACAGCCAGAAATTTTTCCTGTCCTTGACAAGAACCTGCACAGTTACCACCTTTGCTGTTTGAATTTGTGTATCGCTGGACATTGGAGTGCGTCTGGGAAAATTAACAACCAGTGAAATTCACAACTAATCTTGGAGGAACTGTTGGGCAAAGTTCACAGCACAGAATCAGATAAGCTCATCGTTGTTTTAAGTCTGTCCAAGAGAAAGGCTGCAGTAGTGAGTACAGTGGGTTATTTCTTGATTATATGTATCCAGGGATACACTTCCTTTTGAAAGGACAGTCAGAGTGGGCAGGGTGGGATGGGGGTGCCTTTTTAGTAAAAACTGCATGGTGGCTCAGTGGTCAGCACTGCTGTCTCACAGTGTCAGGGACCCAGGTTTGATTCCACCTTTGAGCAACTCTCAGTGCAGAGTCTGCATGTTCTCTCCATCTCTGCGTGGATCTCCTCTGGGTCCTGTGGTTTCCTTCCATCAGGCCAAAGATGTGTAGGTTGGGTGGATTGGCCATGGGAAATGCAGGGTTACACGAATAGGTGGGAATGGTGGGGATGGGGAGCTGGGGGGAAAGTGGTTGAGCCTGGGTGTGATGCTCTTTGGAGTGAACTCAATGGCTAAGTGGCCTGCTTCCACACTCAGGATTCTACGATTCTAATAAAAATAAAGTAAGAGTGATATGGAGTTGAGTATAGAATTAGTGCGGGTCGAGTTGAGGATTCGCAAAGGAACAAAAGTTCTGATAGGAGTATAGGCCTCCTAACTGTCATTAGGATGTGGGGTAGAAAATAAATCAAGAAATAGAAAAGGCCTGTCAGAAAGACATTATTTCAATAATCATGGGGGACTTCAATATGTAGGTGGAATGGGAAAATCAGGTTGATAGTAGAAAGGAACTTGTGGAATGTCTACAAGATGACTTTGGAGCAGTCTGTGGTCGAGCCTATGAGTGAACAAGCAATTCTGGATTTAGTGATGTGTAATGAGGCAGATTTGATTAGGGAGTTGTCCCTTGGGGACAGTGACCATAATGTGATAGAATTCACACTGAGGGGGAGAAGCTGGAATCAGATATCACTGTGTTATAATTGAGTAAAGGTAACTACAGATACATGAGGGAGGAGCTGGCCAGAGTTATTGGAATCAGAACCTAGCAGGGAAGTCAGTGCTGCAGCAATGGCCGGAGTTTCTGGGGGTAATTCAGAAGGAATAGCAGAAATTTATCTCAAGGAAGAAGAAACATACTAAGGAGGGGGGTGCAAAGTAACCGTGGCTGACAAGGGACACTATAAAAGCATAAGAAAAAGCATACATTGTGGTGACGATTAGTGGGAATCCTGTAAAAATCAGATGATAACTAAAACATCAATAAGGGGGAGAGAAGATGAAATCTGAGGTCTTTTTAGATATATAAAAAAGTAAGATTGAGGCAAGAGTGGAAAATGAGACTGGAAAAGTAGTAACGGGAAACAAAGAAATAGTGGAGGAACTGAAGAGAGACTTGATAACAGTTTCCACAGTAAAGACACTGGTAGCATACTAGAGCTTCAAAAGAGGCAGTGACAGAGATGGCCATTGCTAAGCAGAAGATGCTAGGAAAGCTGAAAGATCTGAAGGTAGGTAAATCACCTGGACCAGATGGATTACACCCCAGACTTCTGAAGGAAATAGCTGAGGAGATGGTGGAGATATTGGTGGTGATGTTTCAGGAGTCACTAGAATCAGGGAAGGCCCCAGAGAACTGGGAAATGGCTGATGCAACCCCCCTGTTTAGGAAGGAAGGGAGGCAGAAGACTCTAGGAAATTATAGGTTGGTTAGTCTGACCTTGGTTATTGATAGGATTTTAGTGTCCATTATTAAGGTTGATATTACAGAGTACTTGGAAATGCAAAGTAAAATAGAGCTGGATCAGCATAGCTTTGTCAAGGGGAGGTCAGACCTGACAAATCTGCTAGAATTTTTTGAGGAAGTAATGAGCAAGTTAGATAAAGGAGAACCAGTCATTTTGAATTTCCAACAGAGCTTTAACAAGATGCCACACAGGAGGCTGCTAAATAAGATACGAGCCCTTAGTGTTAGAGGCAAGGTACTGACATGGATTGAGGATTAGCTGACTGGGAGAAGGCAGACAGTAGGGATAAAAGGACTATTTTCAGGATGGCAGGTGTTCGGGTATCAGTGTTGGGATCACAACTATTCACAATACACATTAATGATTTGAATGAAAGGACTTAGGGCAATGTTGCTCAGTTTACAGATGACACAAATGTGGTGGGATAGTGAGTGTTGAGAAAGTGGCTGCAGGAGGAGTTGGACAGGCTAGGAGAGAAGGCAATGAAGTGGCATATGTAGTACAATGAAGGAAAGTGTAAAATTATGTAGGTGGCAGGAAAAATACATTAATTTCGAAACAAGGAAAGGCTTTGAAAATCTGAAGTACAAAGGGACTTAGGAGTCCTACTTCAGGATTCTCTGAAGGTCAACATGTAGGTTCAGTTGGCAGTTAAGAAGGCAAATGCAATGTTAGCATTCATTTCATGAGGGTTAGAAGAACGATCTTGGACAAACTATACACTCTGCTGAGGCTGTATAAGGCTCTGGTCAGACTGCATTTGGAATAATAAGTGTTTTGGGCTCCATATTTAATGAAGGACGTGCTGACATTGGAAGAGGTGCAAAGGAGGGTTCGAAGAATGATCCTGGGGATGAAGAGCTTGTCTTATGAAGAGTGTTTGAGGTGTCTGGGTCTGCACTCAATGGACTTTAAAAGGATGAAAGGAATCTGGTTGAAACTTACAGAATGCTGAGAGGCTGAGATAGAGTCCATATGAAGAAGATGTTTCCACATGTAGGAGAGACTAGAAACCGAGGGCACAGCCTCAGAATGATGAGAGGACCTTTTAGAACTGAGATGAGGTGGAATTTCTTTAGCCAGGAGGTTGGTAAATCTGTGGAACTCATTGGTGCAGAAGACTGTGGATGTCAAGTCATTGAGCATATTTAAGGCAGAGATAAACAGGTTTTTAAGTATCAGGGGACCACTGGTTAAGGGGAAAAGGCAGCAAAATGTGGTTAAGAAATATATCAGCCATAATTGAATAGTGGAGCATATTCAATGGGTTGAAAGCTCAAATTCTGCTTCTATCTATGAAGATAGAACTAGAAGCAGAATAGGCAATTCAGCCCCTCAAGCCTGCTCCACTATTTCAAACAATCATGGCTAATCTGGCCTCAGACTCAACTCACTATCCTACCTGTTCTCCATATTCCTTTGACCCATTACTGATTAAAAATCTGTCTGTCTGACCCATAAGTTTACTCCATGTCCAGCATCCATGGTACTTGGGGGAAATGAATTCTGCAATTGATGACCATTTGAGAAAAGTCATTTCTCTTGATCTCAGTTTTAAATCTGCTTGCCCATATCTTTAAACTATGACCTTTCATTCTAGATTTCCCAACACCCTTTATACATCAATTCTGTCAACTCCCTTAATCATCTTATATACCTCAACTAGATTTATTCTCATACTTCTAAACCAGAGAGTATTGGCCGAAACTGCTCAATCCCTCTTTACAAGACAAATGTTCAAGTTGTAAGTTTACTAGCTGAGCTGGTAGGTTAGTTCTCAGACTCTTCATCCCCTTGCTAGGTGACATCATCAGTGAAGCGCTGGTGTTATGTTCTGCTTTCTATTTATGTGTTTTGGTCTGTTAAGGTGGGTGATGTCATTTCTGGTTCTTTTTCTCAGAGGGTGGTAAATGGGGTCCAAATTGATGTGTTTATTGATGGAGTTCTGGTTCAAATGCCAGACCTCTACTAGGAATTCTCGTGCATGTCTCTGTTTAGCCTGTCCTAGGATGGATGTGTTGTCCCAGTTGACATGGTGTCCTTCTTCATCTATGTGTAAGGTTAGTCATGTCTTTTGGTGTCTAGTTGGTGTTCACGTTTCCTGATGGCTAGTTTCCTGTCTGCCTGTCCAATGTAGTGTTTATCACACTAGCCACAAGCCAGAACAATTGCAGAACAAAATGGCTGCAGAATATTGCAAGAAATTATTAACGATGCCCACAACCGATTCCACAAATACAAAAGGCAAATTTCACGCCAAAAATCTTTGTACACTAAGACAACTGACCAGGAATGAACATGTATGTTAGAACGAACCATCAGCATCAAACAACAGCAGGTCAAGACAAATAAAAAAAGACTATCCCTACAAGAAAAACTGGACAAGCTTCCACAAAAGAATAACATAGACAATTCAGAAGTTTGGATTAAGAAACTGTTAGACCAGAAAAAAGCTGCCCTAGTAGGAAGGATGAGCTACAACTGCTGAGAAATGGACAAAAAGGACTTCCTAACAGCACTGGAATCAACCCTGAAAGACAAGGGACTTACGGAAGAAACTCAGCCAGACAGACAATCAGACAGACTGTCAAACAGACAGTAGCACCAACACTAAGCAGAAAGAAAGAAGGGAACACCCTCAATACACAAGAAAGGAAAGCCCTAGAAGGACTCAGAAATGACACAAGTATTGTAATCCTACCTGCAGACAAAGGGCACATGACCGTCATCCTAAACAGAACACAGTACACTGAAAAGGCAAACTCCCTGCTCACAGATACCGACACCTACCAACAGGTAGCGATGGAACCAACTCCACAGCTAGACACTCATATCACAGCATCACTGAAGAAACTCCACAAATCAGGTGAAATGAACAAGTTAAATCTCCAAGGAATGAAACCTGATGGATCCAACATGCCTGTTTCTATAGATTATCGAAGGTACACAAACCAGGGGTGTCCCCTCAGACTCATAGTCTCACTTCCTGGAACATACAGACTAGCAAAGGAACTTGACTGTAAGCTGAAATACCTAGTAGAAGACTCATGCCACTCCATCCATTCCACTCAAGAATTCCTGAACATCAAAGACAGAAAGATAGAAGAGGACGAGGTTATGGTCTGCTTCAATGTAATGGTGCTATTCACATCAATTAACATCACCCTGTCCAAAGAAACACTGACCTCACTACTAGACGAACCAAGGACACAAACTCTAGACAGCACCATCTCCATCAGTGAGGGAAGCATCCTAAAGCTAGTAACCTGTGCCTCACTACCCACTTCACCTTCAATGACATGACCTACAAACAAATCAACGGTATACCCATAGGATCACCAGTACAGGATTCGTAACAGAAGCAGTAATGCAGAGACTTGAACAGCCCTCCCCATAATCCAACCCAAACTTTGGGTCCACTATGTGGATGACACCTTTGGCATCACGAAACAGAACAACTTAGAGGAAACCTACAATATCATCAACAACACCCTTACTGGCATAAAATTCACCAAGGAGAAAAAGAAGAACCATGGACACCCCTTCCTAGATGTCATAGTGAAACGAAGAGTCAATGGAGAACTGTAGACCGCGTCTACAGGAAAGCAACACACACAGACCAGATACTCAACTACAGGAGCAATCAGGGCTTTTGCCCGAAACGTCGATTTTGCTGCTCCTTGGATGCTGCCTGAACTGCTGTGCTCTTCCAGCACCACTAATCCAGAATACAGGAGCAATCATCCCAACACCCACAAACAGACCTGCATCAAGACATTATTTAAATGGGCCACAACACACTGCAGCACACACAAACTATGAGCAGCAGAAGAAAAAATACCTATACAGAGTATTCCAGAACAACGGGTACCTGAGAAGCATAGTCTGCTGATTCTTAAATAACAAACCCAAACAAGAAGACACAACAGAAATGATATCACTCATCTTAACAGACTAAAGAGACACAAAAAGTAAGCAGAACAGAACACCAGTGCTTCACTGATGATGTTACCCAGCATGGTGATGAAATGTCTAAGGACAAACCAATTAGCTCAGCAAGCAAACTTACAAACTGAACCTCAACCTGAGCTACAAATCTTCTCTAAAATCGCAAGACAAATGTCTCATCTTTGGAATCGATCTAGTGAACCTCTTCCTAAGGGGGAGGAAATGGCCTAGTGGTACTATCACTGGACTGTTAGTCCAGAAACCTAGATAATGCTCCCAGGACCCTGGGTTCAAATCCTGCCCTGGCCATTGAGGGAATTTGGATATTTTTAAGAATTGAGAATTGAGAGTCTAATGATGATCATGCCTATTGTCATAAAAAAAAACCCATCTGGGTCACTAATGTCCTTTCGGAAAGGAAATTGCCATCATTACCTGGTCTAGACTACATGACACTCCAGACCCACAGCAATGTGGTTGACTCTTAGCAGCCCTCTAGGCAACTAGGGATGGGTAATAAATGCTGGTCTAGCAAATGACATCCTCTTTTTGGGAATGATTTTTTAAACAATACCTCCAACGCAACTACATCCCTCCTTAAGTAAGTGGACTAAAGTGTTACGTGATACCCGAGGTATGGGCTCATTAATGTCTTGTACAATTGCAGCAACACTTACCCACTATTATCCTTTTAGCAATAAATGCCGGAATCTCTTTGCCTTGCTTATTATCTGCTGTATTTGTAGACTTGTTTTCTGTGACTCTTACACACAGACACCCAGATCCCTCTGCACCAAAGCACTCTGAAGTTTCTCTCCATTTAGAGAATAAGTTGTCTTTCTATTCTCCTGAACAAAATAGAAAACCTTGCACCTATCCATGTTAAACATCATAGGCTAAAGTTAGACTTGGGCACCTAACCTATCCATATCCATCTATAAATTTTTTATTTCTTCATTGCAACTTACTTTCCCACCCATTTCAGTGTCATCTGCAAATTATTATCTCTGCACCCAAGTCATAAATATCGATTGTAAATAGTTGGGGCCCAAGGACTGAAGGAAAAAGTGAGGACTGCAGAGGCTGGAGACCAGAGTTGAAAAGTGTGGTGCTGGAAAAGCACAGCAGGCCAGGCAGCATCCGAGGAGCAGGAGAATCAACGTTACGGGCATAAGCCCTTCTTCTGACTCTGAGATTGTATTTTGACTTTTCAAATGTCTTGTTATTACTTCCTTACTCTAAGCTCTGGAATCCCATCTCCACACCTCCTTCCCTTACTAATAGGTCTTTAAACAATTTGTTGCTCCTTTGATGCACCTTGAGCTGTCCCCTACATGAATGATGCTAAATAAACACGAGTTCCCCAATTCAACTCTCAGCCCCGCCTTTGGGTTTGACCGAGATCATCTTGCCCACATTGTGTAGTCATGCACTAGTTAGTTGCAGGCCAATGAGCAGCTTTTGGTCTCTGATGGGAGTCTGTGCAGTTAGACTGGGCACTAACTGCTGTCTCTGCCACTCACCGGGTAGATGTGATCTTTGACGAAACACTCGCAATAAGCTGCAGTGACACAGTGTCCTGAGCTGTTCCTGTATTTCCCAGCCTCACACACACAGCCTCTCTCGTCAAAACGACAGCTTGGTGCAGTCACAGAGTAAACGTCCTGACACGATCGCTCACAGCTCAGATAATCCCCTTGATTCCAAATTTCACCATCAGGACATTCTAAGGTTAAAAGAAGGACAGTAATGTCAGTGTGAGTCAGCAGGATTGGGAACTGAGAGCAATAGGGTGGGGTTGACAGAGTGGGGGAGGAAAAGGGCAAGGAGATAGACAGTGGGGGGGAAAGAGGTGTGATGGAGAGTGGGGGGAAAGGAGTGGGTGACTGAGAGTGAGGGATTGGAGAGGGTGGCTGAGTGATTGGGTGGAGGTGACAGAGACTGATTACGGGGTGGGGTAACAGAGACGGGGAGAATGAAGGAATGATAGAGCTTGGAGTGGGAGAGGTAGGGGTGGGGTGGGGTAATGGAGAATGGGGAGAATGGAAGTGATGGGAAGAACGGGTGAAAGAGTGGCGGGAGTGATTATTGTTTAGGTAGTTTATTACCTTCGCAATCTGATTCGGAACAATGGAAAAATCCCCTCTGACAAACACTGTAAAAAAAAATACTCAAATAGTAAAACACAATAGAATTGAGAGAAACTGTAATGTTCATAGCAACCACTCCATCAGGATGGAACTCAGGGTTAGAATAATTTGGAGGTGCCGGTGTTGGACTGGGTTGTACAAAGTTAAAAATCAAACATCAGGTTATAGTCCAACAGATTTATTTGGAAGCACTAGCTTTCGGAGCGGATGGTGTGGTATAATACCAGAATGATACAGTTACAATACTGAAACCATTCATTCAGTCCATCTATTGTACACCAGCAGTTACTATTTTACCAGTTTGTAGAAAAAAAGCATACTACATGAAAACAGGAATCAGTTATCTGATCCTCAGCCATGCTCCATCAAACAACACAGTCATATCTGGTCTGCTGCTTCAACTCTAACTTGCTGACCACTTCCCACACCTTTGGATTTCCTTTTTGTGTCCTCCTTACTGCCTACTTGGTTGTCTAACTCTGCCTCATCAGCAACATTTAGAATCACCAGAAATAGGAGCAGCATAAGGCCACTCAGCCCTATGAACCTGTCCTGCTATTCAATATGACCATGGCTGACCATCCAACTCAGTCCCCTGTTCCTGCTTTCTCCCCCTGCCCTTTGATCCCTTAGCCAGAAGTACTATATCTAACTCCTTCTTGAAAACATTCAATATTTCTGTGGTAAAGAATTCCACAGGTTTAACCCCCCCACTCTCTGAATGAAGACATTTCTTCTCATCTCAGTCCTAAATGGCCTACCCCATTTCCTTAGACTGTGACTGCTGGTTCTGTACTCAGCCACATCAGGAACACCCTTCCTACATCTAGTCTATCTAGTCCTGTTGGATTTCTACAGGTTTCTATAAGATCTTCCCTCAGTCTTCTAAACTATGAATATAATCTTGTTTCAGTCTCTCTTCAAATATCAGTCCTGCCATCCCAGGAATCAGTCTGGGAAACCTTTGTTGTACTCTCTCCATTATCAGAACATTTATCCTCAGATAAGGAGACCAAAACTGAAAACAATACCTCAGGTGTGGTCTCACCAAGGGTCTGTATAACTGCAGCAAATCATACCTGCTCCTGTACTCAAATCCTCTCGTTAAGAAGGACAATGTACCATTTGCCTTCTTCACTGCCTACTGTATCTGCATGCTTACCTTCAGTGACTTTTGTACAAGGACACCCAGGTCTTGTTACAACTCCCCCTTTCCCAATCTATCACCATTCAGATAATGAACGGCCTTTTTTATTGGCTACCAAAGTGGATAACATCACATTTATCTACATTTTACTGCATCCCTCAGTTTCTTGAACCTTTGTTTTTTGATGTAGAGTGACACCAGCAACATGGATTCAGTTCCTACACTGGTTGAGGTCATCATTAAGAACTCTCTTAATCTCTTCCCTCATCTGAGACATGGTGATCCAGAGGATATTCCAATTTTGTCTCTCTCTCTTGTCTTTCTTTATATGTCAGTCTTGCAACCCCAGGAATCATTCTGGTTAATGCTTGCTACACATTCTCAAAAAACAAAACATCATTTACAGATAAAGGATTCCAGAACTGCACACAATATCCCAAGTGTGGTCTCACCTAGACCCTGTATAATTGCATCTCTACTCCCCTACTTGAAGATGAAGGCCAATTTGTCTCTTCACTGCCTGGTGCACCCTCAGACACTGGTGTACAAGGACACCCAGCTATTGCAATACCTCTCCCTTTCTTAGTCTACACCATTCAGATAATAACCTGCTTTCCTGTTTCGTTACCAAAGTGGATAACCTCACATTTATCTACATTACACTTCTTCTGCCATGCATTCCCCTCTACCCCTCCTCTGTCAACTTGTCCAAATCACACTGAATCATTCTGCATCCTCCCCGCAGCTGATCCTCCTTTGTGTCATCTGCAAAGTTGGAGATAATACATTTAGTTTCCTCATCTAAATCATTAATATATACTGTGAATAGCTGGGTCTTAGTGCTGATCACTGTGGTACACTATCAGTCAAATTTATCAAGCCAAATTCAGCCAGGGAGCGGACCTTTCCAGTAATAGCATTAACTGGGATCAGAGCACTGGGTGCAATGTGGAACCTAAGACGATCTCAGTGAGGGAATGGATGACATAAAACATAGAACATAGAACAATACTGCACAGAACAGGCCCTTCGGCCCTCGATGTTGAGCCAACCTGTGAACTATTCTCAGCTCATTCCCCTACATTATCCCAAAATTATCCATCTGCTTATTTAAGGATTGTTTAAATCTCCCTCATGTGGCTGAGTTGACTATATTAGCAGGTAGGGCATTCCATGCCCTTCCACTCTCTGAGTAAAGAACCTGCCTCTGACATCTGTCTTAAATCTATCACTCCTCAATTTGTAGTTATGCCCCCTCGTACAAGCTGACATCATCATCCTAGGAAAAAGATCACTGTCTACCCGAACTAATCCTCTGATCATCTTGTATGTCTCTATCAAATCCCCTCTTAGCCTTCTTCTTTCCAATGAGAACAGACCCAAGTCTCTCAGCCTTTCCTCATAAGACCTTCCCTCCAGACGAGGCAACATCCTGATAAATCTCCTCTGCACCTTTTCCAATGCTTCCACATCCTTCCCGAAATATGGCAACCAGAACTGTACACAATATTCCAAGTGCGGCCGCACTAGTGTTTTGTATAGTTGTAGCATGATATTGCGGCTCTAGAACTCAATCCCTCTACGAATGAATCCCAGCGCACCGTATACCTTCTCACCAGCACTATCCACCTGGGTGGCAACTTTCAGGGATCTATGTACATGGACTCTAAGATCCCTCTGCACATCCACACTACCAAAAATCTTTCCATTGACCCAGTACTCTGCCTTCCTGTTGTTCTTCCCAAAGTGCATCACCTCATATTTAGCTGCATTGAACTCCATCTGCCATCTCTCAGCCCAATTCTGCAGTTTATCCAAGTCCCCCTGCAACCTGTAACATTCTTCCACACTGTCCACTACTCCACCGACTTTAGTGCCGTCTGAAAATTTACTAATCCATCCACGTAGGCCTGCATCTAAGTCATTTATAAAAATGACAAACAGCAGTGGGTCCCAAAACAGACCCCCGTGGCACACCACTAGTAACCGGACTCCAGGCTGAATATTTTCCATCAACCACCACTCGCTGCCTTCTTTCAGAAAGCCAGTTTCTAATCCAAACTGCTAAATCACCCTTGATCCCATGTCTCTGCATTTTCTCCAACAGCCTACCATGTGGAACCTTATCAAAGGCTTTACTGAAGTCCATGTATACCACGTCAACTGCCCTACCCTCATCTACATGCTTGGTCACTTCTCAAAAAACTCAATCAGGTTTGTGAGACACGACCTGCCCTTGACGAAACCATGTTGACTATCTGAAATCAAATTGTTGTTTGGATTTTTTTCTCAGACCCCACTACAATCTTTTGAAGATTTTTCTATTGCTGACTCCCAATCATTGAGACTGAATACTCACCATGTGCTGCACTGGTGACGTATTATAGTTCCTGCTGTGTAATTCCTGTGTTGATCCTCCTTTGAGATATTGGTGATCCAGGGCATTGTGGAGCTCAGTAAAGAGCAGTGACATTCCTCAGGAGATACACAAATCCCATCCTGTAGGAGCTGTTTAACAATAATAACCATTCAGCAATCAATCGTGACACAATCTGGAATTACATGTAACTCAAAACTGCAGAATTTTAATTTGTGGTGATTAGTTTGGAGCTGATCGTGTTGGCAAATCACTGAAAGGCAACAGGACAGAGTATTGACAGAGACATTTTAAAAAGCATACTGACTAGTTCTGTTCAAAGCCAGCCAGAAACAAAAGCAAATACATCATTTTGGAAATTTATAAATAGTTAGGCTTTTTTAAAATATATTTTTTTAGTCGGATGTGGGTGTCGCTGGCTGTGCAGCATTTATTGCCCGTTCCTAATTGTCCTTGAGAAATGGTGGTGAACTGCCTTCTAGAACCGCTGCAGTCCACCTGCTGTAGGTTGATCCATCATGCCATAAGGAAGGGAATTCCAGGATTTTGATCCAACAACAGTTAACGGCTATATTTCCAAGTCAGGATGGTGAGTGGCTTGAAGGGGAATTTGCAAAGGGTGGTGTCCCCATGTACCTGCTGCCTTTGTCCTTCTAGATAGAAGTGGTTGTAGGTTTGGAAGGTGCTGTCTGAGGATCTTTGGTGAATGTCTGCAGTGCATCTTGTCGATAGTGCACAGTGCAGTGGTGAAGGGAGGGGATATTTGTGGATGGGCTATCAATCAAATGGGCTGCTTTGTCCTGGATGGTGTCAAGCTTCTTGAGTGTTGTTGGGGCTGCACTCATCCAGGCAAGTGGGGAGTATTCCATCCCACTCCTGACTTGTACCTTGTAGATGTCGACAGGCTTTCAGGAGCCAGAAGGTGTATTACTTGCTGCTGAACTCCTAGCCTCTGACCTGCTCTTGTAACTGCTGTGATAATGTGATGAGTCCAGTTAAATTTCTGGTCAATGATAACTCCCAGAATGTTGAAAGTGGCGGATTCAGTGATGGTAACACTACTGAATGTCAAGAGGTGTGGTTAGTTTGTCTCTTATTGGTGCTGGCCATTGCCTGGCATTTGTGTTGGGCGAATGTTACTTGCCACTTGTTAGCTCAAACCTAGGTATTGTCCAAATCTTGTTGCATTTGAACACGGACTGCTTCAGTATCTGAGGAGTCACAAATGGCGCTGAGCATTGTGCAATCATCAGGGAACATCCCTACTTCTGACCTTATGATGAAGAGAAGGTTATTGATGATGCAGCTGAAGATGGTTGGGTCTAGGACGCGACCCTAAAGAACTCTTGCAGAGATGTCCTGGAGCTAAGATAACCGACCTCCAACAACCACAATCATCTTCCTGTGTGTTAGGCATGACTCCAATCACCAGAGAGTTTGCCCCCCAATACCCATTGATTCCAGTTTTGCCAGGGCTCTTTGATGCCATACTCGGTCAAATGCAGCCTTGATGTCAAGGGCTGTCATTCTCACCTCATCTCTGGAATGCAGATCTTTTGTCCATGTTTGAACCAAGGCTGTAATGAAGTCAGGAGCAGAGTGGACCTGGTGGAACCCAAACTGGGTGTCACTGAGCAGGTTATTGCTGAGCAGGTGCTGCTTGAAAGTACTATTGATGACACCTTCCATCACTTTACTGATGATCGAGAGTATGTACAGGACATACCTGGGCAATTTTCCACATTGTTGGGTAGATGCCAGTGCTGTAACTGTATGGAACAACTTGTCCAGGGGAGCCACAGGTTCCGCAGCACAAGTCTTCAATGCTATTGTTGGAACATTGTCAGGGCCCAAAGCTTTTGCAGTATCCAGTGTCGCCAACTATTTCTTGATATCAAGTGGAGTGAATCGAATTGGCTAAAGGCTGGTATCAGTGATGCTGGGGACCACTGCCGGAGGCTGAGATCGATCATCTTCAGACTGAAGATTGCTGCGAAAGCTTAAGCCTTATCTTTTGCACTGATGTGCTGGGCTCTCCCATCATTGAGGATGGGAATGTTTATGCTGCCTCCTCCTCCTCCTCCAATGAATTGTTTAATTGTCCATCAACATTTGTGCCGTTTGGCACACAAGTAATCCTGTTTGGTGTCTTCACCAGGTTGACATCTCATCTTCAGGTATGCCTGGTGCTGCTCCTGGCATACCCCCCCGCACTCTCCTTTGAACCAGGGTTGATCCCCTGGCTTGTTGGTAATGGTTGAGTGAGCTATGAGGTTACAGATTGTGCTGGAGTACCATTCTGCTGCTGTTGATGGTTCACAGTGTCTCATGGGTGCCTAGTATTGAGTTGCTAGATCTATTCGAAATCTGTCCCATTTAGCATGGTGATTGTGCCACGCAACACGATGGAGGGTTTTGTCAATGTGAAGTCAGGATTTTGTCTCCACAAGGAGTGTGCAATTGTCATTGTTACTGATACTGTCATGGACAGATACATCTGCAGCTGGCAGATTGGTAAGGCTGAGGTCAGTTATGTTTTTCCCTCTTGTTGGTTCCCTCACCACCTGCCACAGACCTAGTCTGTGAGCTTTATCCTTTAAGATGCAATCAGCTCTATCAGTAGTACTGCTGCCAAGCCACTCTTGGTGGTGGACATTGAAATTCCACACCCAGAGTACATTGTGTGCTCTTGCCATCCTGAGTGCATCCTCTAAGTGTTGTTCAGTTGAAGTGTTCTGGACTTTGGAGTCTTTGTAAGATGTAAACATCAATGGCTAAGCCAACATTTATTACCCATCCCTGCATAGAGTCCATACAGTGCAGAAACAGGGCAATGACCCCATCAGGTCTGCACCAGCCCACTGAAGTGCATCCCTCCCCCCTTTCCCTATCCCTGGGTAACTCTGCATTTCCCATGGTCAATCCACCTAACTTGCACATCTTTGGACTGTGAGAGGAAACAGGAGCACCCAGAGGAACCCATGCAGAAATGGGGAGAATACACAAACTTCACAGAGTGTGGAATTGAAGCCGGGCCCCTGACGCTGTGAGATCGCAGTGCTAACCACTGAACCACCACGCCATTACTTGCACTTAAAGTAATATAGAGAAATTCTCGGACCCAAGCTTCAAGAAGCATCTTGCCATCATCTTCTTAAGAATAATTAGTATCTGCAATATCTGAGAAAGATATTATTGTCATAGAGGAGTGCAATGAAGGTTCAGCAGACATGTTTCTAGGGTGGCAGGACTGTCCCAGGAAGAGATTGGGATAAATTGAGTCTACATTTTCTAGTGTTTCAAAGAATGAGAGGTGATCTCATTGAAATCAATAAGATACTTAAAGGGACAGACAGGATGGAGTCAGGTAAGATATTTCACCTGGTTGGGGAGTCTAGAACCAGGGAACATAATTCTAAAATAAGGGGAAATGCCACTTAGGACTGAGATGAGGAGAAATTATTTTACTCAAGAGTTATAACAAAGAACAATACAGCACAGGAACAGGCCCTTCAGCCCAACAATATTGCACTGGCACATAATGCCTTTCTAATTGAAAACCTTATGCTAATCTACAGTCTATATCTCCCTATTCTATGTCTGTACATGAATCTTTTAAATGTTTCTACTGTATCCATATCCATCACCTTCTCTGGCTGCACATTCCTTCATGAACCACCCTCTGTGGAAATGAAGTTTCTTTTCACATCTCCTTTTAACTTACCCTCCTTTACCTTAAACCTATGCCCCCTAAGTAATTGATGTTTCTACCCTAGGAAGAAAGACTCCAACTATCCATCTCTCCACATTGTCATAATTTTGTAAACTTCTATCATGTTGCCCCTCATCCTTTGTTCAAGTGAAAACAAACCAAGTTTGTCCAATCTTTGCTCATAGCTAATACTCTCCAAACCAGGCAACATCCTGGTAAACCATTTCTGTACCCTCATCACATCCTTCTAGAAGGATGGTGACTGCAACTGTACACAATATTCCAAATATGGCCTAACTAAAGTTCTGTACAACGGCATCATGACTTGCCAATTTTTAAACTCGATGCCCCAACTGATGAAGGTAAGCATGCAATAGGTTTTCTTAACCACCTTAGAACATAGAACATAGAAGAATACAGCGCAGTACAGGCCCTTTGGCCCTCGATGTTGCGCCGATCCAAGCCCACCTAACCTACACTAGCCCACTATCTTCCATATACCTACCCAATGCCCGCTTAAATGCCCATAAAGAGGGAGAGTCCACCACTGCTACTGGCAGGGCATTCCATGAACTCACGACTTGCTGAGTGAAGAACCTACCCCTAACATCTGTCCTATACCTACCCCCCCTTAATTTAAAGCTATGCCCCCTTGTAATAGCTGATTCCATACGTGGAAAAAGGTTCTCACGGTCAACCCTATCTAAACCCCTAATCATCTTGTACACCTCTATCAAGTCACCCCTAAACCTTCTTTTCTCCAATGAAAACAACCCCAAGTGCCTCAGCCTTTCCTCATACGATCTTCCTACCATACCAGGCAACATCCTGGTAAACCTCCTCTGCACCTGTTCCAGTGCCTCCACATCCTTCCGATAGTATGGCGACCAAAACTGCACACAATATTCCAGATGCGGCCGCACCAGAGTCTTATACAACTGCAACATGACCTCAGGACTCTGGAACTCAATTCCTCTACCAATAAAAGCCAGTACGCCATATGCCTTCTTCACCGCACTATTTACCTGGGTAGCAACTTTCAAAGATCTGTGTACATGGACACCAAGATCCCTCTGCTCATCCACACTACCAAGTATCCGACTATTAGCCCAGTACCCCATCTTTTTGTTACTCTTACCAAAGTGAATCACCTCACACTTAGCTACATTGAACTCCATTTGCCACCTTTCTGCCCAGCTCTGCAGCTTCTCTATATCCCGCTGTAACCTGCCACATCCTTCCTCACTGTCAACAACTCCTCCGACTTTCGTATCATCCGCAAACTTGCTCACCCAACCTTCTAACCCCTCCTCCAGGTCATTTATAAAAATGACAAACAGCAATGGTCCCAAAACAGATCCTTGCGGAACACCGCTAGTAACGGCACTCCAAGATGAAACTTTACCATCAACTACTACCCTCTGTCTTCTTCCAGCCAGCCAATTCCTAATCCAAACCTCCAACTCACCCTCAATGCCATACCTCTGTATTTTTTGCAGTACCCTACCATGGGGAACCTTATCAAATGCCTTACTAAAATCCATATACACCACATCTACCGCTTTACCCTCGTCCACCTCCTTAGTTACCTTCTCAAAGAATTCAATAAGGTTTGTGAGGCACGACCTGCCCTTCACAAAACCATGCTGACTATCCTTGATCACATTATTCCTATCCAGATATTCATAAATCCTATCCATTATAATTCTCTCTAAGACTTTGCCCACAACAGTGAGACTCACCGGCCTATAGTTACTAGGGTTATCCCTACTCCCCTTCTTGAACAAGGGAACCACACTTGCTAGCCTCCAGTCTTCTGGCACTATTCCTGTAGACGAGGACATAAAAATTAAGGCCAATGGCTCTGCAATCTCCTCCCTTGCTTCCCAGAGAATCCTGGGATAAATGCCATCAGGCCCAGGGGACTTATCTATTTTCACCCTTTCCAGAATTTCCAACACCTCTTCCCTACATACCTCAAAGCCATCCATTCTACTTAATTGTGACTCCGTATTCACATCGGCAACAATGTCCTGTTCCTGAGTGAATACTGACGAAAAGTATTCATTCAGTGTCTCCCCAATCTCTTCAACCTCCAAACGCAACTTCCCACTACTATCCTTGTCTGGACCTATTCCTACCCTAGTCATTCTTTTATTCCTGACATACCATGGGTGGCACGGTGGCACAGTGGTTAGCACTGCTGCCTCACAGTGCCAGAGACCCGGGTTCAATTCCCGCCTCCGGCGACTGACTGTGTGGAGTTTGCATGTTGTCCCCGTGTCTGCGTGGGTTTCCTCCGGGTGCTCCGGTTTCCTCCCACAGTCCAAAGATGTGCAGGTCAGGTGAATTGGCCATGCTAAATTGCCCGTAGTGTTAGGTAAGGGGTAGATGTAGGGGTATGGGTGGGTTACGCTTCGGCGGGGCGGTGTGGACTTGTTGGGCCGAAGGGCCTGTTTCCACACTGTAAGTAATCTAAAAAAAATCCTGTAGAAAGCCTTAGGATTTTCCCTAATCCTACCAACTAAGGACCTTTCATGTCCCCTCCTTGCTGCTCTTAGCTCTCTCTTCAGATCCTTCCTGGCTACCTTATAACTCTCAATCGCCCCAATTGAACCTTCACGCCTCATCTTTACATAGGCCGCCCTCTTTCATTTAACAAGGGATTTCAATTCCTTATTAAACCACGGCTCCCTCACACGACCCTTTCCTCCCTGCCTCACAGGTACATACTTATCAAGGACACTCAATAGTTGCTCCTTGAACAAGCTCCACATATCAATTACGCCCTTGCCTTGAAGCCTACTTTTCCAAGCCGTGCATCCTAAGTCATGCCTCACCGCATCATAATTTCCCTGCCCCCAGCTATAACTCTTGCCCTGCAGTGCACACTTACCCCTCTCCATCATTCAAGTAAAAGTCACCGAATTGTGGTCACTGTCCCCAAAGTGCTCACCTACCTCTAGTTCTAACACCTGGCCTGGTTCATTACCCAGAACCAAATCCAGTATGGCCTCACCTCTTGTTGGCCTATCTACATATTGTGTCAGGAAACCCTCCTGCACACATTGGACAAACACCGACCCATCTAACGAACTCGAGCTATAGCTTTCCCAATCAATATCAGGAAAGTTAAAGACCCCATAACAACCACCCTATTACTTTCACTCTTCTCCTGAATCATCCTCGCAATCCTTTCTTCTACGTTTCTAGGACTATTAGGAGGCCTGTAAAAGACTCCTAACAGGGTGACCTCACCTTTCCTATTCCTAACCTCAGCCCAAACTACCTCAGATGGCGAGTTACATTGCCACTTTCAGGCAGCTATGGACCTGTATGTATAGATCCCTGTGTATGTTGATGCTACTAAGGATTCTGTTTTTTTAACTGTATATCTCCCTCCTGCATTAGATCTCCTAAAATGCATCTCTTCATCTTTGTCTGCATTAAGCTCTATTGTCATTTTTTTGTCCAAGTCTCCAGCCTATCTATATTCTTCTTATAGACTCAGAGTCCTACAGCAAGGAGACAGGCCCTTCGGTCCAAACTGGTCCATGCCAATCAAAATGTCCATCCACACTAACCCCATTTTCTTGCATTTGGCCCATATCCTTCTAGATCTTTCCCATCCATGTATTTGTCCAAATTCCTTTTAAATGTTGTTAATGTACCCGCCTCAATCATTTCTGCTGGCAGCTTATTTCATATGCGTACCATCCTCTGTGTAAAAAAGTTGCCCCTGAGGTCCCCTTTTATTCTTTCCCCTCTAACCTTAAACTGAGGCCCTCTAGTCCTCGATTCCCCAAGCTTGGGAAAAAGACTGAGTGTGTTCACCCTATCCATGCCTCTCATGATCTTATACACCTCTATAAGGTTTCCCCTCAGTCTTCTACGCTGTAAAGAAAATCATTCTAGCTTGTCCCTATAGCTCAGACCATTGAGTCCTGATAACATCGTTGCAAGTTTCTGCTGCACTCGTTCCAGTTTAATAAGATCCTTCCTATAGCAAGGTGACCAAAACCGAACATAATACTCCAAGTGCGACCTCAACAACGTCCTGTACAACTGCAACATAACTTGCTAACTTCTATACTCAATGCCAGTGTGTCAAAAGCCTTCTTCACTGCCCTACCTATGACTCCACTTTCAGAGAATAGTGAACCTGAACTCCAAGGTCCTTCTGTTCCACTACACTCCGTTAGGCCCTATTATTCACCATGAAACTGCCTACCTTGATTTGACTTTCCAAAATGCAAGACCTCACACTTATCTATAGCAAATTGCATTTGTCATTTCTCAGCCCACTTCCCCAGCTGATCAAGATCCTGCTGCAATTACTGATACCTTTCCTCACTTTCCACGGTACTGTCTATTTTAGTATCATCAGCAAACTTACTAAGCATGCCTTATACATTCTTATCTAAATCATTGATATAGATAATAAATAGTAATGGGGCTAGCACCTACCCCTGAGGCACTCCACTAGTCACAGGCCTCCAATCTGATAAGCATCCTTCCTCTATTACCCTCTACTTCCTATCATCAAGCCAATTTTGCATCTAATTTGTCAGCTCCCCCTTAATTCTATGCGATCTAACCTTCCAGAGTAGCCGAGCATGTGGAACCTTATCAAAGGCCTTACTGAAATCCACATAGACTATGTCTACTGCCCTGCCCTCGTCAACCTTCCTGGGCACTTCATCAAAGAACTCTAACAAATTTGTGAGGCACTATCTCGCACTCACAAAGCCTTGCAGACTACCCCTAATCAAACCCTGTCTTTCCAAATGCATGGAGAAAGTGAGGACTGCCGAAGGGCTTATGCCCGAAAAATCAATTATCCTGCTCCTTGGATGCTGCCTGACCAGTTGTGCTTTTCCAGCACCACATTCTTCGACGCTTTCCAAGTGCATATACATTTTATCCCTCAGAATCTTCTCAAGTAACTTACCCGCCATAGAAGTTTGACTTGCTGGCTTACAGTTCCCAAGCTTTTCTTTGCTGCCCTTCTTGAATAATGGCACAACATTCGCTATCCTCCAGTCTTCTGGGACCTCACCAGAGGCTAACGATGATAAAAATATCTGCCAGGGTCCCCGCAATTTCTTCTCCAGCCTCTTGCAGTGTTCTTGAATCTATCTTTTGTGTCAGTCTGCCATGTGGGAGCTTGTCAAAGGCCTTCCTAAAGTTCATGTAGACATCATCTACCACCCTGCCCTCATCAATCATCTTTGTCACTTTCTCAAGTTTGTGAGACACGACCTCTCCCGCACTAAGCCATGCTACATATCACTAATAAGTCTAGATTTCTCCAAATGTGAATAAATCCTATCCCTAAGATTCATCTCCAATAATTTCCCTACCGCTGACGTATGGCCCACCAGCCTATGGTTTCTCAGATGATCTCTGTTGCTTTTCGTAAATAAAGGAACAATGTTGGCTGCTCTCTAGTGCTCTGGGACCTCTCCTGTGACTAAAGAGGATATAAAGATTTTGTACAAGACCCCAGTAATTTCCTTAATGCTATTCGAAATGCCCAACACTTTTTTATGTTGAGAAGAAGGCAGTGCAGGGATCCCCTCAACAATAAGTATACTGTTTTGGATACTGTTGGGGGGGTGACGGCCTAGCAGGGTTAAGCTGCAGTAACCGGGTCTCTGGCACAAGGTCCCAGAAGGGAAAGGGGGAGAGGAGGAGAGCGCTAGTTATAGGAGACTCTATGGTTAGAGGGACAGACAGGCGGTTCTGTGGACATGGGTGAGACTCTCGGATGGTTTGTTGCCTCCTGAGTGCCAGGGTCCGAGACGTCTCGGACCGTGTCTTCAGAATCCTTAAGGGGGAGGGTGCGCAGCCAGAAGTCGTGGTGCACATTGGCACCAATGACATAGGTAGGAAGAGGGGTGGGGAGGTCATTCAGGAGCTCAGGGAGTTAGGCTGGAAGCTAAAAGCTAGGATGGACAGAGTTGTCATCTCTGAGTTGTTGCCGGTGCCACGTGACAGTAAGGCAAGGAATAGGGAGAGAGTGCAGTTGAACACGTGGCTGCAAGGATGGTGTAGGAGGGAGGACTTCAGGTATTTGGACAATTGGACTGCATTCTGGGGAAGGTGGGACCTGTACAAACAGGACGGGTTACACCTGAACCAGAAGGGCACCAATATCCTGGCAGATAGGTTTGCTAGCACTCTTCGGTGGGGGGGGGTTTAAACTAATTTGGCAGGGGGATGGGATCCGGACTTGTAGTCCAGCAAGTAGGCTAGCTGTTTTTCAGGATGTCCAAGAATGTAGGGAGGCTGTGGAGAAGGTAGCACTGACAGGGAATACTTGAGGACACAGAGGTGGGCTCAAGTGTGTATACTTCAACGCAAGGAGTATCAGAAATAAGGTGGGTGAATTTAAGGCGTGGATTGGTACTTGGGACTACGATGTTGTGGCCATCATGGAAACATGGATAGAAGAGGGACAGGAATGGCTGTTGGAGGTTCCTGGTTACAGGTGTTTCAGTAAGATTGGGGGGGGTGGTAAAAAAGGAGGGGGGTGGCGTTGCTAATTAGAAATGGTATAATGGCTGCAGAAAGGCAGTTCGAGGGGGATCTGCCTTTGGAGGTAGTATGGGCTGAAGTCAGAAATAGGAAAGGAGCAGTCACTTTGTTGGGTGTTTACTATAGGCCCCCCAATAGCAGCAGAGATGTGGAGAAACAGATTGGGAAACAGATTTTGGAAAGGTGCAGAAGCCACAGGGTATAGTAATCATGGGCGATTTCAACTTCCCAAATATTGATTGGAAGCTCTTTAGATCAAGTAGATTGGACGGGGCAGTGTTTGTGCAGTGTGTCCAGGAATCTTTTCTAACTCAGTATGTAGATTGTCCGACCGGGTGTGGAGGTGGGGGGGGGGGGGGGGGAGGGGGTGGGGGGGGTGTGCCATATTGGATTTGGTACTCGGTAATGAACCGGGACAAGTGGTGGGCTTGTTAGTGGGTGAGCATTTTGGTGATGGCGATCACAATTCCGTGACTTTCACCTTGGTTATGGAGAGAGAGAGGTGCATGCAACAGGGTAGGTTTTACAATTGGGGGAAGGGTAAATACGATGCTGCAAGACAGGATCTGAGGAGTATAAAATGGGAGCACAGGCTGTCAGGGAAGGATGTCGTTGAAATGTGGAACTTTTTCAAGGAACAGATACGACGTGTCCTTGATATGTATGTACCTGTCAGGCAGGAAAAAGATGGTCGTGTGAGGGAACCTTGGTTGACGAAGGAAGTTGAATGTCTTGTAAAGAGGAAGGAGGAGGCTTACATAAGGTTGAGGAAACAAGGTTCAGTCAGAGCTTTGGAGGGATACAGGATAGCCAGGAGGGAGCTGAAGGAAGGGATTAGGAGATCTAAGAGAGGGCATGAAAAATCTTTGGCGGGTAGGATCAAGGATAACCCCAAGGCCTTTAATGCGTATGTGAGAAACATGAGAATGACGAGAACGAGGGTAGGCCCGATCAAGGACAGTAGTGGGAGACTGTGTTTGAGTCAGAAGAGATAGGAGAGGTCTTGAATGAGTACTTTTCTTCAGTATTTACAAATGAGAGGGACCGTATTGTTGAAGAGGAGAGTGTGAAACGGACTGGTAAGCTAGAGGAGATACTTGTTAGGAAGGAAGATGTGTTGGTCATTTTGAAAAACTTGAGGATAGACAAGTCCCCCGGCCCTGACGGGATATATCCTAGGATTATGTGGGAAGCAAGAGAGGAAATTGCAGAACCGTTGGCAATGATCTTTTCATCTTCACTGTCAATGGGGGTGGTGCCGGGGGACTGGAGAGTGACGAATGTTGTGCCCCTGTTCAAAAAAGGGAATAGGGATAACCCCGGGAATTACAGGCCAGTTAGTCTTACTTCTGTGGTAGGCAAAGTAATGGAAAGGGTACTGAGGGATAGGATTTATGAGTATCTGGAAAGACACTGCTTGATTAGGGACAGCCAGCACGGATTTGTGAAGGGTAGGTCTTGCCTTACAAGTCTTATTGAATTCTTTGAGGAGGTGACCAAGCATGTGGATGAGGGTAGAGCAGTGGATGTAGTGTACATGGATTTTAGTAAGGCATTTGATAAGGTTCCCCATGGTAGGCTTATGCAGAAAGTCAGGAGGCATGGGATAGAGGGAAGTTTGGCCAGTTGGATAGAGAACTGGCTAACCGGTCGAAGTCAGAGAGTGGTGGTAGATGGTAAATATTCAGCCTGGAGCCCAGTTACAAGTGGATTTCCGCAGGGATCAGTTCTGGGTCCTCTGCTGTTTGTAAATTTTATTAATGATTTGGAAGAGGGAGTCGAAGGGTGGGTAAGTAAATTTGCAGATGATACGAAGATTGGTGGAGTTGTGGATAGTGAGGAGGGCTGTTGTCAGCTGCAAAGGGACTTGGATATGACGCAGAGCTGGGCTGAGGAGTGGCAGATGGAGTTCAACCCTGTCAAGTGTGAGGTTGTCCATTTTAGAAGGACAAATAAGAATGCGGAATACAGGGTTAATGGTAAGGTTCTTAGTAAGGTGGAGGAGCAGAGGGATCTTGGGGTCTGTGTTCATAGATCTTTGAAAGTTGCCAGTCGGGTGGATAGAGCTTGTAAGAAGGCCTATGGTGTATTAGCGTTCATTAGCAGAGGGATTGAATTCAAGAGTCGTGAGGTGATGTTGCAGCTGTACAGGACCTTGGTAAGGCCACAGTTGGAGTACTGTGTGCAGTTCTGGTCGCCTCATTTTAGGAAAGATGTGAAAGCTTTGGAGAGGGTGCAGAGGAGATTTACCAGGATGTTGCCTGGAATGGAGAATAGGTCGTTCTATGATAGGTTGAGAGTGCTAGGCCTTTTCTCATTGGGACGGCGAAGGATGAGGGGTGACTTGATAGAGGATTATAAGATGATCAGGGGAATAGACAGAGTAGACAGTCAGAAACTTTTTCCTCGGGTACAACAGAGTGTTACAAGGGGACATAAATTTAAGGTGAAGGGTGGAAGGTATAGGGGAGATGTCAGGGGTAGGTCCTTTACTCAGAGAGTGGTGGGGGCATGGAAAGCGCTGCCTGTGAGAGTGGCAGAGTCAGAATCATTGGTGACCTTTAAGCGGCAATTGGATAGGTACATGGATAGGTGCTTAAGCTAGGACAAATGTTCAGCACAACATTGTGGGCCGAAGGGCCTGTTCTGTGCTGTATTGTTCTATGTTCTATGTTCTATGTTCTATGTTCTATGATATCAACATACACCTCTCTAGAAGCACAATCCACCATATTCTTCTCCTTTGTGGTCACTGATGCAAAGTATTCATTAAGGACGTTACCCAATTCCTCCTTTTGCACACCTAAATTCCCTCCATTGTCCTTGAATGGACCTGTCCTTTTCCTAGCTTCCCTGGTTATGATCTTTTGGAAATCTTTATCACAGAGGGCTGTGGGAGCTAGGTCTTTTGAGTATGTTTGGATTACCCAGTGGTGGACAGGATTATCGGGATGGTGTTGGTAAAAGCGTGTTTTTGAAGCATGAAATGTTCAATCAACAATGATTGTGTTCAATGATGTACCAGTCTCGAGGGGCTGAATGTGTGGTACTGGAAAAGAACAGCAGGTCAGGCAGCATCCGAGGAACAGGAGAATCGTCATTTTGGGCATAAGTCCTTCATCAGGAAGGGCTTAACCCTGAAATGCTGATTCTCCTGTTCCTCGGATGCTGCCTGATCTGCTGTGCTTTTCCAGCACCACACTCTTGACTCTGATCTCCAGCATCTGCAGTGCTCACTTTCTCCTTAAGGAGCCAAATGGCCTATTCCTATGGGATGGGCAATAAACACTAGCTTAGTTGCAACCTATGAATGAATAAAGAAAAAGTGCCACTTATGAGTCAAGGCCTGAGTGTTCCCTGGGACAATGATGTACATACACTGCTGTGTTTTAATCATTGTTTAACACAGATACACCCTTCTAATAGCAGGAAGAGCAAACAATACAGCCTGTTTATTTCAGGATATTTCACACAATTGCTCAATAAACGCTTTCCACATAAGGCTCAGCAATTTTTAAAAATCCATTAATTGTATGTGAGTATCGCTAGCCAAGAAATTTCTTTTCCATTTCTGATTGTTCTTGAGAATGTGGTAGTGAGCTGCCTTCTTGAACCACTGTGGGTTGACCCACAATGCCCTTACGGAGGGAATTCCAGGATTTTGACACAGTGAGACTGAAAGAACAGTGCTAATATTTCCAAGTCTGGATGGTGAATGGCTTGGAGGGGAACTTGCAGGGGGTGATTTTCCATTGTACCTGCTGCTCTTATCCTTCTAGATGGAAGTGGTTGTGGTTTTGGAGGTGCTGTCGAAGGATCTTTGGTGAATTTGTTCAGTGCATCTTGTAGATAGTATACACTGCTGCTACTGACTGTTGGTGGTGGTGGGAGTGGATCTTTGTGGATGTGGTATACCAATCAAATAGATTGCTTTGTCTGAGATGGTGTCAAGCTGCGAGTGTTGTTGGAGCTGCACCCAACAGGCAAGTGGGAGTATTCCATCACACTCCTGACTTATACCTTGCAGATAGTGGACAGGAGGTGAGTTATTCACTGCAGTATTCCTAGTTTCTTACTTGCTTTTGTAACCAATGTGTTTATTTGGGGAGTCCAAGTGATTTTCAGGTCAATGGTAATCCTCAGGAAGTTGATAGTGAAGGATTCAGTGATGGTAAGACCATTGAATGTTTGGGGCAGTTGTTAAACTTTCTCTTATTGGAGATGGTCATTGCCTGGCATTTGTGTGGCACGAATGTTACTTGCCACTTATCAGCCCAAGCCTGGATATTGTCCAGGTCTTGCTGCATTTCAACATGGACTGCTTCAGTATCTGAGGAGTCATAAATGGTGCTGAACATTGTACAATCATTCGTGAGCGTCCTCACTTCTGGCCTTATCAAGAAGGCAAGGTCATTGATGAAGTAGTTGAAGATGGTTGGAATTAAGAAAAACTGGTTGAATGATGTTTGATTGTCTTAAAAATCTATCTGGTGCTTTGATACCCTTAATGGAATCCTTTGTCTTTACCAGAGATCAAGGAGTCAAGAGCCAGCAGTCACAGCCTAAGGATAAGGGGTAGGCCTTTCAGGACTCAGTTGAGGAGAAATATCTTCACCCAGAGAGTGGGAAGTCTGTGGAATGTTCTGACACAGAAAGCAGTTGAGGTCAAACATTAAATATTTTCAAGAAGGAGTTTCATAGCTAAAGGAAGCAAAGGAAATGGGGAGAAAGAAGCAAGAGAGGAATAAGTTGGATGAACAGCCATGGTGATATTGAATAGTGGAGCAAGCCCAATGGTTGAATGGTCTATTCCTGCTCCTATTTGTTATGCTTCTAACTGGTCTGGGCAACATGTACCTCCAGATACTCAACAACATGGTTAATACGAAATTGCCCTCGAAAATGACCGATCAAACCACCCAGTTCAAGGACAACTGTTGGAGGCCGAGCCATTGACAACCACATCTTCATGGAAGAATCCAGAAATTTATGAGCTTAGTTGGTATTATCGAACAAACAGACTCACCTGCCCCTGTGGGCAAAGGCACCCAGGCTCACAGGCCTCCTGCTGACACTCTGTTTCAGACCGAAGGTCTGAGCAGCTATGTGGGCAAATATTTGCGCATTTACTGAAGGTCTGGTTTTGTGGACAACCTAAAAAATGAGTAGATGAGATTGTTAACCAAAGACCACTGTAACAAAACTTCATCTCAATGATTCCATTGTAGAATTGATTTGTTGCTTTAAATAATACCTTGTATCAACACATAGTTTTTCTTCAGGTCCCCCAGAACATTTGAATTGAACCTGCCTCCCCCACACTCTCAGATAATACATTCCAGACCCTAATGACTCGCTGAGGGGAAAAGGTTTTTCTCCTGTTAGCATTGATTCTTTTATCAGTCAGCTTAAATTCATGTCCTCTCATTCTTGATTCCTCCAACAATGGGAACAGTTCCTTCTTATTTATTAGCAGCAGCAACAGGCATACCTAAAAATGAGGTGTCACCCTGGTGAAGCTACCATACACCAATACTTGTGTGCCAAACACAATAAGCAGCAAGTGATAGGTAGAGTTAAGTGAGAGATCTAAGAGTTACGGGAGCAGATCTAAGCTCTGCAGTTATAGAACAGAGAACAGTAAAGCACAGTTTAGGCCCTTCGGCGCATGATGTTGTGCCGAGCATTTATCTTACTTTAAGATCAACCTAACCTACACACCCCTCAATTTACTGCCAGCCACGTGTTTGATCAGCAGCCGCTTAAATGTCCCTAATGTCTCTGACTCTACTACCACTGCTGGCAGTGCATTCCACACACCCACCACTTTCTGTGTAAAGCACCTATCTCTGACATCTCCCCCACACCTTCCTCAAATCACCTTAAAATTATGACTCCCTCATGACAGCCATTTCTGCCCTGGAGAAAAGTCTCTGGCTATCTACTTTACATCTCTGCATCTCATTACCTTGTACACCTCTATCAAAACACCTCTCTTCCTTCTCTCCAGTGTGAAAAGCCCGATCTCACTCAACCTCTCTTCATAAGACAAGCCCTCCAATCCAGGCAGCATCCTGGTAAATCTCCTCTGCAACCTCTCCAAAGCATCTACATCATTCCGATAAAGGACCAGAACTGGATACAATATTCCAAGTGTGGCTTAACCAGGGTTTTATAGAGCTGCAGCAAAACCTCACGGCTCTTAAACTCAATCCCCCTGTGAATGAAAGCCAAAATACCAGATGCCTTCTTAACAACCCTATCAACTTGCGTGGCAACTTTGAGGGAACCATGTATGTGGACCCCAAGATTCTGCTGTTCCTCCACACTGCCAAGAATCCTGTCTTTAACCCTGAATTCAGCATTCAAATTCAACCTTCCAAAATGAATCACTTTGCACTTATGCAGGTTGAACTCCATCTGTCACTTCTCAGCCCATCTCTGCATCCTGTCAATGCCATGTTGTAGCCTGCAACCGCCCTCGACACTATCTACAACTCCATCAATCTTTGTGTCATCGGCAAACTTACTAACCCACCCTTCCACTTCTTCATCCAAGTCATTTTTAAAAAAAACTACAAAAAGCAGAGGCCCAATAACAGATCCCTACGGGACACCACTGGTCACCGACCTCCAGGTGGAATACTTCGCATCCACGACCACTCGCTGTCTTCTTTTGGCCAGCCAATTCTGTATCCAGATAGGAAAATGTCCCTGTATCCCACACCTCCTTACATTCTGAATTAACCTACCATGTGGAACCTTGTGGAAAAGGATATGTAAGATATAGACTGTAGGGAAATAGATGGTGACATCTTGCAAAATTTCCATATTACAGAGGAGGAAGTGCTGGATGTCTCGAAATGGGTAAAGGTGGATAAATCCCCAGGATCTGATCAGGTGTACCCGAGAACATAGAACATAGAACAATACAGCGCAGTACAGGCCCTTTGGCCCTTGATGTTGCACCGATCCAAGCCCACCTAACCTACACTAGCCCACTATCCTCCATATGTCTATCCAATGCCCGTATAAATGCCCATAAAGAGGGAGAGTCCACCACTGCTACTGGCAGGGCATTCCATGAACTCACGACTCGCTGAGTAAAGAATCTACCCCTAACATCTGTCCTATACCTACCACCTCTTAATTTAAAGCTATGCCCCCTCATAATAGCTGACTCCATATGTGGAAAACCCTATCTAAACCCCTAAAAACCCTATCTAAACACCTGAGCTCTGTGGGAAACTAGAGAAGTGATTGCTGGGCCTCTTGCTGAGATATTTGTATCATCGATAGTCACAAGTAAGGTGCCGGAAGACTGGAGGTTGGCAAATATGGAGCCACTGTTTAAGAAGGGTGGGAAGGACTAGCCAGGGAACTATAGACCAGTGAGCCTGACCTCAGTGGTGAGCAAGTTGTTGGAGGGAAACATGAGGGACAGGATGTACATGTATTTGGAAAGGCAAGAACTGATTAGGGATAGTCAACATGGTTTTGTATGTGGGAAATCATGTCTCACAAAATTGATTGAATTATTTGAAGAAGTAACAAAGAGGCTTGATGAAGGCAGAGAGGTATATGTGATCCATATGGACTTCAGTAAGGCGTTCGACAAGGTTCCCCATGGGAGACTGATTAGCAAGGTTAGATCTCTCGGAATACAGGGAGAACTAGCCATTTGGATTCAGAACTGGCTCAAAGGTAGAAGTCAGAGGGTGGTGGTGGAGGGTTGTTTTTCAGACTGGAGGCCTGTGACCAGTGGAGTGCCCCAAGAATCTGTGCTGGGCCCTCTACTTTTTGTCATTTACATAAGTGATTTGGATGTGAGCATAAGAGGTACAGTTAGTAAGTTTGCAGATGACACCAAAATTGGAGGTGTAGTGGACAGCGAAGAAGGTTACCTCAGATTACAATAGGATCTGGACCAGATGGGCCAATGGGCTGAGAAATGGCAGATGGAGTTTAATTCAGATAAATGCGAGGTGCTGCATTTTGGGAAAGCAAATCTTAGCAGGACTTATACACCTAATGTTAAGATCCTAGGGAGTGTTGCTGAACAAAGAGACCTTAGAGTGCAGGTTCATAGCTCCTTGAAAGTGGAGTCACAGGTAGATAGGATAGTGAAAAGGCGTTTGGTATGCTTTCTTTTATTGGTTCGAGTATTGAGTACAGGAGTTGGGAGGTCATGTTGTGGCTCTACAGGACATCGGTTAGGCCACTGTTGGAATATTGCGTGCATTTCTGGTCTCCTTCCTATCTGAAAGATGTTGTTAAACTTGAAAGGGTTCAGAAAAGATTTACAAGGATGTTGCCAGGGTTGGAGGATTTGAGCTATAGGGAGATGCTGAACAGGCTGGGGCTGTTTTCCCTGGAGCGTTGGAGGCTGAGGGGTGACCTTTTAGAGGTTTACAAAATTATGAGGGGCATGGATAGGGTAAAAAGGCAAAGTCTTTTTCTTGGGATCAGGGAGTCCAGAACTAAAGGGCATAGGTTTGGGGTGAGAGGGGAAAGATATAAAAGAGACCTAAGGTGTAACGTTTTCACGCAGAGGATGGTACATGTATGGAATGAGCTGCCAGTGGTGGAGGCTGGTACAATTGCAACATTTAAGAGGCATTTGGATGGGTATAATGATAGGAAGGGTTTGGAGGGATATGGGCCGGGTGCTGGCAGGTGGGACTAGATTGGGTTGGGATATCTGGTCGGCATGGGCGGGTTGGACTGAAGGGTCTGTTTCCATGCTGTACATCTCTATGACTGTATGACTGTAAGTGCCTTACTGAAATCCATACATAACACATCCACTGCTCAACCTTTGTCAACTTGTCTCATCACATCCTCAAAGAATAAGGCTTGTGATACATGACCAACCCTCACAAAGACATGATGACTATCTTTAATCAAACTGTTTTTCCAATAGCCATAAATCCTATCTCTCAGAATCCTTTCCAGTACTTTGCTTACCACAGACATAAGACTGACTGCTCTGTAATCCCCAGGGATTTCCCTACTCCCTTTCTTGTACAGAAAAACAAAAAAAAACTTACCTCAAGCGTAGGGACCTTCATTTGCTGAGAGGTTTGATTATGATTATATTAAATTCCCTACAGTGTGGAAACAGGCCCTTGCCCAACAAGTCCACAACGACCCTCTGAAGAGTAACCCACACAGATCCATTTCCCTCTGACTAATGCACCTAACACTATGGACAATTTAGCATGGCCAATTCACCTGGCCTACACATCTTTGGACTGTGGGAGGAAACCGGAGCATCCGGAGAAAACCCACGCAGACACAGGGAGAATGTGCAAACTCCAGTCTCCCAAGGCTGGAATTGAACATGGGACCCTCGTGCTGTTAGGCAGCAGTGCTAACTACTGAGCCACCGTGCTGCCCTTACACGGTGCGAGGGAGGAGCAAAGGACTGCTGGGAAGGTGGGTATAACAGTTTAAAAAACTTACCTCAGGTGTCAGGGCCTCCATTTGCTGAGAGGTGTGAGGGAGGAGCAAAGGACTGCTGGGAAGGTGGGTATAAAACATTTTATTTTGAAAAGAGCGGCGAGGAAAGAGGGCAGAGAGAAACAAAGGCTGCCGGAAAGTTTTTAAGTGGGTGAGATCTAAACCCAAGACCCTATACCATAGGGCCTCCCTCCCATCCACCTCCTTTAACAATACTAAGCGTCTGTACACTTGGAATGTTTTCAGGTTTCTCTTTTTTTCTTCTTCTCTTCTCTTGTTTAGTCCTGTGTGGGCTTTCAGAGTAGCGGGATATGGATGTTCGGGCAGTTGCATGTTCCTCATGCAGAATGTGACAGGTGAGAGACATGACACATGTCTCTGCCGACTACATCAGCGGGAAGTGCACCCAACTCCAGCTCCTCGAAAACCGAGTTAGGGAACTGGATCTGGAGCTGGATGAACTACGGATTATCCGGGAGGCTGAGGGGGAAATTGAGAGGATGTACAGGGAGGTGGTCACTCCCTAGACACAGGGTAAGGACAGCTGGGTTACTGTCAGGGTGAGGAAAGGAACCGACTGTCAGAGTAGGGATCCCCTGTGGCCGTTCCCCTCAGCAATAAGTATACCGTTTTGGATACTGCTGGTGGGGACAGCCTACCAGGGGAAAGCCATAGTTGTCAGGTCTCTGGCACTAAGGCTCAGAAGGGAAGGGGGAGGAAATAGAAAAGCGCTAGTGGCAGGGGATTGAATAGTTAGACGGATTGACAGGAGATTTTGTGGTCAGAAACGGGACTCCTGGAAGGTATATTGCCTCCCCGGTGCCAGGGTCCGGGATGTCGCCGATCAGGTTTATAGGGAGAGGGTGAGCAGCCAGAAATCGTGGCACATATTGGCACCAATGATATAGCCAGGAAAGGGATTGAGGATCTGAAAAGTGACTACAGAGAGTTAGGTTGGAAGCTGAAGAGCAGGACGAGTAGAGTAGTGATCTCAGGTTTGCTACCGGTGCCACGAGATAGTGAGGTGAGGAACAGGCAGCGAATGCAGCTTAACAATTGGCTGCGAGGCTGGTGCAGGAGGGAGGGCTTCAGATACCCAGAACATCAGGATACCTTCTGGGGAAGGTGGGACCTGTACATGAAGGATGGGTTGCACCTGAACTGGAGGGGCACAAATGTCCTGGATCGGAGATTTGCTCGTGTGATTTGGGAGGGTTTAAATGAGTTCGGCAGAGGGGTGGGAATCAGAGCCACATACCTAAGAGGGGGACAGTTGCAGATGGGGCAGTGACATGACATAGTGAATCTATTGGGAAGGTTTCTCAAGCAATGAAACAAAGGGATCGGTTAAAGTGTGTCTGCTTTAATGCACAGAGTATCCAAAATAAGAGTGACAAACTTAGAGCATGGATCAGTACTTGGGGCTACGATGTTGTGGCCATAACAGAGATGTGGATTTCACAGGGGCAGGAATGGGTGCTAGATTTTCCAGGGTTTAGAACATTTAAAAAGAACAGGGAGGGTGGAAAAAGAGAAGGGGATGTAGCATTGCTAATCAGAGAGTGCATCACAGCTACAGAAACGATGGTTGTTGAGGAAGGTTTGTCTACTGAGTCAGTATGGGTGGAAGTTAGGAACAGCAAAGGAGCAGCCACCTCATTGGGGGTTTTCTACAGACCACCTAATAGCAGTGGGGAGTTTGAAGAACTCATAGGTTGGACTAATTTTGGAAAAATACAGATATAGTAGGGTTGTTGTTATGGGTGACTTCAACTTTCCCAATATCAACTGGAACCTCCTTAGGGCAGATGGTTTGGATGGAGCCTTTTTTGTCAGGTGTGTTCAGGAGGGTTTCCTTACTCAGTATGTAGACAGACCGACGAGGGGTGAGGCCATTTTGGATTTGGTGCTCGGCAACGAGCCAGGACAAGTGTCAGATCTCATGGTGGGAGAACACTTTGGTGACAGTGATCACAACTGCCTCACATTTACCATAGCCTTGGAGAGGGTAAGGAGCAGTTACCGAAGGAAGATATTTAATTAAGGAAAAGGAAATTATGAAGATATCAGACAGGAATTGGGAAGTACAGACTGGGAGCAATTGTTCCACAGAAAGGACATAGCAGACATGTGGAAACTATTTAAGGAGCAGTTGTTGCGAGTGATGCGTGAATTTGTTCCTCTGAGACAGGCAAGAGGGGTAAGATTAAGAAGCCTTGGATAACGAGAACAGAGGAGCTTCTTGTCAAAAGGAAGAAGGCAGCTTATGTAAGGTGGAGGAAGCAAGGGTCTAGCACAGCTTTAGAGGATTACAGGCTTGCTAGAAAGGAGCTCAGTTTCTAGATTAGTGTGATGCTGGAAAAACACAGCAGTTCAGGCAACATCCCAGGAGCAGGAAAATCGGTGTTTGCATATTTTCCAATGCTTCCACATCCTTCCCGAAATATGGCGACCAGAACTGTACACAATATCCCAAGTGTGGCTGCACCAGCATTTTGTATAGTTGCAGCATGATATTGCGGCTCCAGAACTCAATGCCTCTATGAATGAAACCTAACACAACGTATGCCTTCTTAACAGCACTATCTACCTGGGTGACAACTTTGAGGGATCTATGTACATGGACTCCAAGATCCTTCTGCACATCCACACTACCAAGGGCAGTTGACGTGGTGTACATGGACTTCAGTAAAGCCTTTGATAAGGTTCCACATGGTAGGCTGTTGGAGAAAATGCAGAGGCATGGGATTGAGGGTGATTTAGCAGTTTGGATTAGAAACTGGCTTTCTGAAAGAAAGCAGCGAGTGGTGGTTGATGGAAAATATTCAGTCTGGAGTCCGGTTACTAGTGGTGTTCCACAAGGATCTGTTTTGGGACCACTGCTGTTTGTCATTTTTATAAATGACTTAGATGCAGGCCTACGTGGATGGATTAGTAAGTTTGTAGATGACACTAAAGTGGTGGAGTAGTGGACAGTGTGGAAGAATGTTACAGGTTGCAGGGGGACTTGGATAAACTGCAGAATTGGGCTGAGAGGTGGCAAATGGAGCTCAATGCAGCTAAATGTGAGGTGATGCACTTTGGGAAGAATAACAGGAAGGCAGAGTGCTGGGTCAATGGAAAGATTCTTGGTAATGTGGATGTGCAGAGGGATCTTGGAGTCCATGTACATAAATTCCTGAAAGTTGGATAGTGCTGTTAAGAAGGCATACGGTGTGTTAGGTTTCATTCATAGAAGGATTGAGTTCCGGAGCCGTGATATCATGCTGCAACTATACAAAACACTAGTGCAGCCGCACTTGGAATATTGTGTACAGTTCTGGTCGCCATATTTTGAGAAGGATGTGGAAACATTTGAAAAGGTGTAGAGGAGACTTACCAGGATATTGCCTGGTCTGGAGGGAAGATCTTATGAGGAAAGGCTGAGAGACTTGAGTCTGTTCTCATTGGAAAGAAGAAGGCTAAGAGGGGATTTGATAGAGACATACAAGATGATCAGAGGATTAGTTCGGGTAGACAGTGAAAGTCTATTTCCTAGGATGATGATGTCAGCTTGTACGAGGGGGCATAACTACAAATTGATGGGTGATAGATTTAAGACAGATGTCAGAGGCAGGTTCTTTACTCAGAGAGTGGTAAGGGCATGGAATGCCCTGCCTGCTAATGTAGTCAACTCGGCCACATTAGGGAGATTTAAACAATCCTTAGATAAGCACATGGATGATTTTGGGATAGTGTAGGGGGACGAGCTGAGAATAGTTCACAGATCGGCGCAACATCGAGGGCCGAAGGGCCTATTCTGTGCTGTATTGTTCTATATTATTGTGAGCTTTATGACATAGCTCTATGTCCTAACACTCGCAATAACATAGAACATTACAGAGCAGTACAGACCCTTCAGCTCTCGATGTTGCGCTGATCTGTGAAACCAATCTGAAGCCCACCTAAGTCTGCACTATTCCATGTTTATCAAATGACTATTTAAATGCTCTTAACATTGGCAAGTCTACTACTGTTGCAGGCAGGGCTTTCCATGCCCCTACTACTCTCTGATTAAAGAAACTACCTCTGACATCTGTCCTATATCTATTACCCCTCAATTTTAAGTTATGCCCCTTTGTGCTAGCCATCATCATCTGAGGAAAAAGGCTCTCACTGTCCACCTTATCTAATCCTCTGATAATCATATATGTCTCAATTAAGTCACCTCTCAACCTCCTCTCTAATGAAAGCAGCCTCAAGTCTCTCAGCCTTTCCTCATAAGACCTTCCATCCATACCAGGCAATATCGTAGTGAATCTCCTCTGAACCATTTCCAAAGCTTCCCCATCCTTCCTGTAATGCAGTGACCAGAACTGCACACAATACCCCAAATGTGGCTGGAGTTTTGTACAGTTTTGTACAGCTGCACCATGACCTATCAATGACTTCTCATGTCCCTTCCTGGGCTTCTTAGTCTCTCTTTCAGTCTTTCCCAGCTAATCTGTAACTCACAAGTGCCCTAACTGAACCTTCACATCTCATCCTAACATAAGCCTCCTTCTTCCTCTTGACAACAAATTCAACTTCTTTAGTAAACCACGGCTCCTGCACTCAAATACTTCCTCCCTGCCTGACAGGTGCATACATATCAAGGACCCCCAGCAGCTGTTCTTTGAATAAGCTCCATATTTCAATTATGGCCATCCCTTGCAGTTTCTTCCCCATCCTCTGCATCCTAAATTCTTGCCTAATCACATCATTATTGCCTTCCCCCCGCCCCACAACTCTTGCCCTGCGGAATATAGCTATCTCTTTCCATCGCTCAAGTAAACATAACCGAATTGTGGTCAATATCACCAAAGTGCTCACCGACCTCCAAATCTAACATCTGGCCTGGTTCATTACCCAGTACCAAATCCAATGTAGCCTTGCCCCTTGTTGGACTGTCTACATACTGTGTCAGGAAACCCTCTGGCAAACATTGAGTACTTTAGATGGGTCAGTTTTTGTCCAAACTATGGTATTTCCAGTAAATATTTAGAAAGTTAAAGGCCCCCATAACAACTATTCTGTTACTCTCGCTTCTATCCAGAGTCGTCTTTGCTCTCCTTTCCTCTACATCTCTGGAACTATTTGGAGGCCTATAGAAATCTCCCAACAGGGTAACCTCTGCTTTCCTGTTTCTAACCCAGCCCAAACTACCTCAGTAGACGATACCTCAAATGTCCTTTCTGCCACTGAAATACTGTCCTTGACTAACCTCCCCCTCTTTTACCGTCTTCTCTGTTCTTACTGAAACATCTAAATCCTGGAACCTGCAACAACCATTCTTGTCCCTGTTAGAACATAGAACATAGAACAATACAGCACAGAACAGGCCCTTCGGCCCACGATGTTGTGCCGAACTTCTAACCTAGATTAAGCACCCATCCATGTACCTATCCAAATGCTGCTTAAAGGTCGCCAATGATTCTGACTCTACCACTCCCACGGGCAGCGCATTCCATGCCCCCACCACTCTCTGGGTAAAGAACCCACCCCTGACATCTCCCCTATACCTTCCACCCTTCACCTTAAATTTATGTCCCCTTGTAACACTCTGTTGTACCCAGGGAAAAAGTTTCTGACTGTCTACTCTATCTATTCCTCTGATCATCTTATAAATCCCTATCAAGTCACCCCTCATCCTTCGCCGTTCCAACGAGAAAAGGCCGAGAACTCTCAACCTATCCTCGTACGACCTACTCTCCATTCCAGGCAACATCCTGGTAAATCTTCTCTGCACCCTCTCCAAAGCTTCCACATCTTTCCTAAAGTGAGGCGACCAGAACTGCACACAGTACTCCAAATGTGGCCTAACCAAAGTCCTGTACAGCTGCAACATCACTTCACGACTCTTGAATTCAATCCCTCTGCTAATGAACGATAATACTCCATAGGCCTTCTTACAAACTCTATCCACCTGAGTGGCAACCTTCAAAGATCTATGTACATAGACCCCAAGATCCCTCTGTTCCTCCACCTGACTAAGAACCCTACCATTAACCCTGTATTCCGCATTCTTATTTGTCCTTCCAAAATGGACAACCTCACACTTGGCAGGGTTGAACTCCATCTGCCACTCCTCAGCCCAGCTCTGCATCATATCTAAGTCCCTCTGCAGTCGACAACAGCCCTCCTCACTGTCCACAACTCCACCTATCTTCGTATCATCTGCAAATTTACTGACCCACCCTTCGACTCCCTCATCTAAGTCATTAATAAAAATTACAAACAGCAGAGGACTCAGAACTGATCCCTGCGGAACTCCACTTGTAACTGGGCTCCAGGCTGAATATTTACCATCTACCACCACTCTCTGCCTTCGACCGGTTAGCCAGTTTTCTATCCAATTGGCCAAATTTCCCTCTATCCCATGCCTCCTGACTTTCCGCATAAGCCTACCATGGGGAACCTTATCAAATGCCTTACTAAAATCCATGTACACTACATCCACTGCTCTACCCTCATCCACATGCTTGGTCACCTCCTCGAAGAATTCAATAAGACTTGTAAGGCAAGACCTACCCTTCACAAATCCGTGCTGGCTGTCCCTAATCAAGCAGTGTCTTTCCAGATACTCGTAAATCCTATCCCTCAGTACCCTTTCCATTACTTTGCCTACCACAGAAGTAAGACTAACTGGCCTGTAATTCCTGGTGTTATCCCTATTCCCTTTTTTGAACAGGGGCACAACATTCGCTACTCTCCAGTCCCCTGGTACCACCCCCGTTGCCAGTGAAGACGAGAAGATCATTGCCAACGGTTCTGCAATTTCCTCTCTTGCTTCCCACATAATCCTAGGATATATCCCGTCAGGCCCGGGGGACTTGTCTATCCTCAAGTTGTTCAAAATGTCCAACACATCTTCCTTCCTAACAGGTATCTCTTCTAGCTTATCAGTCCGTTTCACACTCTCCTCTTCAACAATACGGTCCCTCTCGTTCGTAAATACTGAAGAGAAGTACTTGTTCAAGACCTCTCCTATCTCTTCTGACTCAATACACAGTCTCTCACTACTGTCCTTGATCGGACATACCCTCGTTCTCATCATTCTCAGGTTTCTCACATACGCATAGAATGCCTTGGGGTTATCCTTGATCCTATCCGCCAAGGATTTTTCATGCCCTCTCTTAGCTCTCCTAATCCCTTTCTTCAGGTCCCTTCTGGCTATCCTGTATCCCTCCACTGCTCTGTCTGAACCCTGTTTCCTCAACCTTATGTAAGCCTCCTTCTTCCTCTTTACTAGACATTCAACCTCCCTCGTCAACCAAGGCTCCCTCACACGACCATTTCTTTCCTGCCTGATAGGTACATACATATCAAGGACACGTCGTATCTGCTCCTTGAAAAAGTTCCACATTTCCACCACATCCTTCCCTGACAGCCTATGCTCCCAACGTATGCTCCTCAAATCCTGTCTTACAGCATCGTAATTTCCCTTCCCCCAATTGTAAAATCTTCCTTGTTGTGCGCACCTATCTCTCTCCATAACCAAGGTGAAAGTCACAGAATTGTGGTCACCATCACCAAAATGTTCACCCACTAACAAGCCCACCACTTGTCCCGGTTCATTACCGAGTACCAAATCCAATATGGCCTCCCCTCTGGTTGGACACTCTACATACTGCGTTAGAAAAGCTTCCTGGACACACTGCACAAACACCGCCCCATCCAATCTACTTGATCTAAAGAGCTTCCAATCAATATTTGGGAAGTTGAAGTCGCCCATGACTATGACCCTGTGGCTTCTGCACCTTTCCAAAATCTGTTTCCCAATCTGTTTCTCCACATCTCTGCTGCTATTGGGGGGCCTATAATAAACACCCAACAAGGTGACTGCACCTTTCCTATTTCTGACTTCAGCCCATACTACCTCCAGAGGCAGATCCCCCTCAAACTGCCTTTCTGCAGCCGTTATACCATTTCTAATTAGCAATGCCACCCCCCTCCTCCTTTTTTACCACCCTCCCTAATCTTACTGAAACATCTGTAACCAGGAACCTCCAACAGCCATTCCTGTCCCTCATCTATCCATGTTTCCATGATGGCCACAACATCGTAGTCCCAGGTACCGATCCACGCCTTAAGTTCACCCACCTTATTTCTGATACTCCTTGCGTTGAAGTGTACGCACTTGAGCCCATCTCTGTGTCCGCAAGTAGTCCCTGTCAGTGCTACCTTCTCCACAGCCTCCCTACAGTCTTGGGCATCCTGACACACAGCTAGCTTACTTGCTGGACTACAAGTCCGGATCCCATCCCCTTGCCAAATTAGTTTAAACCCCCCCGAAGAGTGCTAGCAAACCTACCCCCCAGGATATTGGTGCCCTTCTGGTTCAGGTGCAACCCGTCCTGTTTATACAGGTCCCACCTTCCCCAGAATGCAGTCCAATTGTCCAAATATTGGAAGCCCTCCCTCCTACACCATCCTTGCAGCCACGTGTTCAACTGCACTCTCTCCCTATTCTTTGCCTCTCTGTCACGTGGCACCGGCAACAACCCAGAGATGACGACTCTGTCTGTCCTAGCTTTTAGCTTCCAGCCTAACTCCTTGAGCTCTTGAATGACCTCCCCACCCCTCTTCCTACCTATGTCGTTGGTGCCAATGTGTACCACGACTTCTGGCTGCACACCCTCCCCCTCTATCCATGTTTCTGAAATGGCCACAACATCAAAGTCCCAGGTACCAACCCATGCTGCAAGTTCACCCACCTTATTCCGGATGCTCCTGTCATTGAAGTAGACACACTTCAAACCAACTTCCTGCTTGCTGGTACACTCTTGCAACCTTGAAACCTTATTTCTTACCTCAATACTCTCAACCTCCTGGACAAGAAGCTACAATTTAGGTTCCCATCCCCCAGCTGAATTAGTTTAAAACCTCCCAAAGAGCATTAGCAAATTTCTAACCCCACCCCAGGATAATGGTATCCCGTTGATTCAAGTTTAGACCATCCTGATTGTAGAGGTCCCCCCTACCCCAGAACGCGCCCCAATTATCCAGGAATCCAAAACCCTCCCTCCTGCACCAACCCTGTAGCCACGCGTTCAATTCCTCTCTATCCCTATTCCTCACCTCGTTAGCACGTGGCACGGGCAACAAACCAGAGATAACAACTCTGTTTGTTCTAGCACTAAGCGTCTACCCTAGCTCCCTGGATTTCTGCCTTAGATCCCCACCTTTCTTCCTACCTATGTCATTGGTGCCTATGTGGACCATGACTTGGGACTTCTCCCCCTCCCCTTGCCCCTCAAGGATCCTGAAAATACAATCAGAGATATGACAAATCCTGACACCTGGGAGGCAACATACTCTCTCATTCCCACAGACCTTCCTATCTGGCCCCCTAACTATGGAGTCCCCAATGACTAATGCTCTGCTCCTTTCCCCCTTTCCTTCTGAGCAACAGGGACAGACTCTGTGCCAGAGACCTGTACCCCATGGTTTACCCCTGGTAAGTCTCCCCCCAACAGCATCCAAAACGGTAAATTTGTTATTGATGGGAACGGCCACAGGGGTTCCCTGCACTGCTTGCTGATTCCCTTTCTGTCCCCTAACTGTAACCCATCTGCCTTTCTGTTGTACCTGAGATGTGACTGCCTCCCTGTACCTCCTCTCAATAACCCCCTCCACCTCCCGAATGATCCAAAGTTCATCCAGCTCCAGCTCCAGTTCCTTAACGTGGTTTTCAAGGAGATGGAGTTGGGTCACTTCCCACAGATGAAGTCAGTAGGGACACTAGTGGTGACCCTTACCTCCCACATTCTGTAGGAGGAACATTCAAATGCCCTAAGCTCCACTCTCACTATTCTAAACTCCCAATGAGACTGTTGAAAAATAAAAAATAAAAAAAGCTAGTTAACCTTACCAACCCGGCGCACAATACCTTTTGTTTTGCTCAAGTCCTACTTAAACAGCCTCCAGATTTCTGCTGTGCCTTTCCCGTAGAACAATTGTTCCCAATTTATACTCCACAGCTCCTGGTCTAATGGCAGTATAATTTCCCCTCCCCCAATTAAACACCTTCCCATAATGTCTGTTTCTCACCCTCACAATGGCTATGGTAAAGGTGAGGTAGTTATGGTCACTGTCACCGAAATGTTCTTCCACTGAGAGATCTGACACCTGACCTGGTCCGTTGCCTCGCACCAAATCCAATATGGCCTCCCCCTAATCGGCCTATTTACATATTAAGTCAGGAATCCTTCTTGGACACACCTAACAAAATCAACTCCATCCAGACCATCTGCACTAAAGAGGTTCCAATCAATACTGGGGAAGTTGAAGTCACCCATAACAACAACTTTGTTACATCTGCACCTTTCCAAGTTGTGCTGTCTAATCTGTTCTTCCATCTCTTTACTGCTATTGGAGGATCTATAGAAAACACCCTATGAAGTGACTGCTCCTTTTCTGTTACTGACTTCCACCCGTACTGACTCAGTAGACAAACCCTCCTCAACAACCTCCTTTTCTGCAGTTGTGATGTACTCTCTAATTAACAATTAACTCCCCTTCCTCTTTTACCCCCCCCCCCCCCCCTCCCCTCCCTGCTCTTTTTAAAAGATCTAAACCCTGGAACATCCAGCAACCAGCCCCTGTGAAATCCATGTCTCTGTTATGGCCACAACATTGTAGTTCCAAGAACTGATCCATGCTCTAAGTTCATCACTCTTATTCCCAACAATCCTTGCATTGAAACAGACACACTTTAAACCATCCGTTTGCCCTATCAAATATGTATCCTTCCTGACAGATTCTCTGCATTCGAATTCTGCCCATTAAACAACCACCCTCTCCTCTGATCTGTAGATCTGGTTGCCATCCCCATGCCAAACTAGTTTAAACCCTTCTAACGTAACTCTCTGAAATCACTTTTTAGATCTTCATCCCTTTTCCTAGCTTTGTCATTGGTGCTAATGTGCACTGTCTGCCTGTTCCCTTTCCTCTCCCTGACTGCAACACATCTACCTTTTTGCTGTACCAGAGGTGCGACTACCTCCCTGTAACTCCTCTCTATTACCCTCTGCCTCCCAAATGATCCAAAGTTCATCCAGCTCCAACTCCAGCTCCAGTTCCCTAACGTGGTTTCTGAGGAGCTGGAGTTGAGTGCATTTCCTGCAGATGAAGTCATTGGAGACACTAGTGGTGACCCTTACCTCCCACATCCTACAGGAGGAGCATGCAATTGCCCTAACATCCATTCCCACTGTTCTGAACTTCCAAAGAGACTATTGGGAAAAACTAGTAACCTTACCAAATCGGCACACAGAACTTTTTTTTTTGGTTAGAGGAGGAGGGAGACATTACCTAAGTAGTGTTTCAGGTCAAGTAACTACCCAAATATACTCACTTACTCATCAGTCCCATGTCTGTTCCTACTCAGCAGGTGCTCTACCTATTCATAAGTTATTAACGGATTAATTTCCCTTCCCTGCAGTGCCCTGGTCCTCGCTCTCACTGTTCCCGGCTGCCACCACATCCAGTTGTAAATGGCAGAGGACAATTAAGTAACTCACTAGAGGAGGTAGCTCTACAAATATCCCTAACCTCAATGATGGAAGAGCCCAGCACATCAGTGCAAAAGATAAGGCTAAAGCACTTGCAGTAGTCTACAGCCAGAAGTCATGCAGTTTAGAAACAGGCCCTTCGGCCCACTGCGTCTGTGCCAACGCAAACACCAAGCTGCACTAATGAGTATTCCAAGATGGAGGATTGGAAAAAATTGTGGCTGTAAGAGCTGCTCCTTTTTTGAGGTATTTTAGGTGTTGGAGGTGATTTCTTGAATTCCAGGAGCAGTAATTACTGTTTTATAATGACTTGCATTGTTTTGGAACTTTGAGGATAAAAAATTATCAAAACAACGGCACTTTTAAAAGGAGGAAGAGAATAAGGGTAGAGACCACATGGTCACTGAGAGAGAGAGACAGAGAGTGTGTGTGTGTGTGTGTGTGTGAGAAAGAGAGTGTGAGAGTGAGTAAGAGAGAGAGAGACCTACACTGCTGTCTGATACAGCAGTGAATCTGCACAGCTACTGCTTTTGCTGTTTGAGTTCAAGTATTTCTGGACATTGGAGGGTGTCTAAGAAAATTGTTTAATCAGTGAAATTCACAGCTTACCTTGGAGGAACCTGTGTGGGAGATAGTGCATAGGTTTTAAGAGCAACCTTTCCATCTTTTTTTAGTAGTGGGAAGGGTGGATTCTTTTTGGTTATATGTTTTACTGAGATCTGTCTCTTGATTAAAATTAAAAAATATAAAACATAGGTACTAATATAGCCTGGAACAGTGTTTTTTAGAGCAGTAAAATTTGCTGTAGATTGTTAAAGTGCAGAGATAGCCTTCAGTAGAGTGATATGCTCTTCCTGTCAGATGTGGGAGTCTAGAGAGAGTTTCCATGTTACTGATGATTATATCTACAGGAAGTGTCTTTAATTGTGAATCCTATCAGATCTCATGGATTGTTTGGAGCGGCAGTTTGGGGCAATGAGGAATTTACAGGAGCTACAGGGTGTGATGAATGGCAGTTACAGGAAGGGAGAAAAACCACAGATACAGTCAAGGGGATAGGTTACCTCCAAGAAAGGTGGAAGAGGGAGGCAGGTAGTGCTGGAGTTTTCTGTGGCTATGCCCATATCATACAAGCATGTTGCTTTGGGGCAGCATGGTGGCTGAGTGGTTAGCACTGCTGCCTCACAGTGCCAGGGACTTGGGTTCAATTCCAGTCTTAGGCAACCGTGTGGAGTTTGCATGTTCTCCCCATGTCTGAGTGGGTATCCTCTGAGAGATCCGGTTTCCTCCCATGATCCAAAGATGTGCAGGGTAGGTGAATTAGCCATGCTAAATTGCCTATAGTGTTCAGGGATGTGTAGGCTAGGCGCATTAGGTAGGGGTACATGTAGAATAATAGAAGAATGGCGCCGGGTGGGATACTCTTTGGAGGGTCAGTGTGGACTTGCTGGGCCAAAGGACCTGTTTCCACACTGTAGGGATTCTATGGATTCTAAAATGTAGGGGATGATGGACTCTCAGGGGAATGTAGCACAAACAGCCAAGTTTCTGGTACTGAGACAGGCTCTAATATAATGAGGGATATGTCAGGTTTCAAGCAATCAATTGTTTTAGGGGACTCTCTAGTCAGAGGCACAGAGACATTTCTGTGGCTGACAGTGGGAAATCAGAATGGTGTGTTGCCTCCCTGGTGCCAGGATCAAGGATTTCTTGGAGACAATGCAGAATATTCTCAAAGGGGAATGGGACCAGCAGGAGGTCATTGTACTCACTGGAGCTAAGGATACAGAAAAGAAAAAGAATGAGATTTTGAAGGGAGAGTATAAGAAGCTAGGCAGAAATTTAAAAAGGAGGTCCTTGAGGGTCGTAATATCTGGATTACTCTTGGTGCTATGAGCTAGTGTGAGTAGGAATAGAAGGATAGAGCAAATTAATGCATGGGAGAAGGGTTCACATTTTTGGATCATTGGAATCTATTCTGGGGTAGAAGTGACCTTCTAAGAAGGATGAATTGCACCTGAATTGGAAGGGGAATAATATACTGGCAATTTACTTGAGCTGCTCAGGAGGATTTAAACTAGTAAGGTGGGAGTGTGAGACACAGGGAGATAGTGAGGAAAGAGATCAGTCTGAGACTGGTACAGTTGGGAAAGGGAGCAAGTCAAACAGTCAGGTCAAACAGTCAGGTCAAGCAGGAACAAAGCAGAGAACGAGGCAAATTAAACTGCATTTATTTCAATGCAACCAGTCTAACAGGGAAGGTAGATGAACTCAGGGCATAGTGAGGAAAATGGAAGTGGGATATCATAGCAATTACAAAAATATGGCTCAGGGATGGGCAGGACCGGCAACTTAATGTACCAGGAGACAAATGCTACAGGAAGGATAGAAAGGGAGGCAAGAGAGGGGGGGATGTGGCGTTTTTGACAAGGGATTACATTACAGCTGCACTTAGGGAGGATATTCCTGGGAAAATGTTCAGGGAGGTAATTTAATTGGAACTGAGAAACAAGAAAGGGACGATCACCTTATTGGGATTGTACTATAGACTTCCCAAGAAACTGAGAAGCAAATTTGTAAAAAGATTTCAGTTATCTGTAAGAATAATAGGGTGGTTATGGTAGGGGATTTTAACTTTCCAAGCATAGTCCGGGACTGCCATACTGTTAAGGGTTTAGATGGAGAGGAATTTGTTAAGTGTATTAGATTAGATTACATTACAGTGTGGAAACAGGCCCTTCGGCCCAACAAGTCCACACCGACCCGCCGAAGCGCAACCCACCCAGACCCCTACATTTACCCTTTACCTAACACTACGGGCAATTTAGTATGGCCAATTCACCTGATCTGGACATCTTTGGACTGTGGGATGAAACCGGAGCACCCGGAGGAAACCCACGCAGACACGGGGAGAATGTGCAAACTCCACACAGAGAGTCACCTGAGGCGGGAATTGAACCCGGGTCTCTGGCGCTGTGAGGCAGCAGTGCTAACCACTGTGCCACGGTGCCGCCCACAAATATGAAAATTTTGATTCAGTATGTGGATGTACCGATTAGAGAAGGTGCAAAACTTGACCTACTCTTGGGAAATAAGGCAGGGCAGGTGACTGTGGTGTCAGTGGGAGAGCACTTTGGGACCAGCGACCATAATTCTATTGGATTTAAAATAGTGATGGAAAAGGATAAATCCAAGTGGTGATCTCTTTGTGGGCGGTACGGTGGCACAGTGGTTAGCACTGCTGCCTCACAGCGCCAGAGACCCGGGTTCAATTCCCGCCTCAGGCGACTCTCTGTGTTGGAGTTTGCACATTCTCCCCGTGTCTGCGTGGGTTTCCTCCCACAGTCCAAAGATGTGCAGGTCAGGTGAATTGGCCATGCTAAATTGCCCGTAGTGTTAGGTAAGGGGTAGATGTAGATGTAGGGGTATGGGTGGGTTGCGCTTCGGCAGGGCAGTGTGGACTTGTTGGGCCAAAGGGCCTGTTTCCACACTGTAAGTAATCTAATCTGATCAGGGCGAACTAGCCATTTGGATACAGAACTGGCTTGAAGGTAGGAAACAGAGTGTGGTGGGGGAAGGGCTGCCTTTCAGACTGGAGGCCTGTGACCAGTGGAGTGCCACAAGAATTGATGCTGGATCCACTGCTTTTCATCATTTATATAAATGATTTGGATGTGAACATAGTAGGTATAGTTATTAAGTTTGCAAATGACACCAAAATCGGAGGTGTAGTGGACAGCGAAGAAGATTATCTGATAGTACAATGGGATCTTGATCAGATGGGCCAATGGACCAAGGAGTGGCGGATGGAGTTTAATTTAGATAAAGGTGAGGTGCTGCATTTTGGAAAAGCAAATCAGGGCTGGACTTATACACTTAATTGTAAGGTCCTGGCGAGTGTTGCTGATCAAAGAGACCTTGGAGTGCACGGTCACAGTTCCTTGAAAATGGAATGTCAGGCAGATAGGATAGTGAAGAAAGTGTTTGGTATGCTTTCCTTTATTGGTCAGAGCATTGAGTACAAGAGTTGAGAGGTCAAGCTGTGGCTGTACCGGATATTGGTTAGGCAATCTTGGAATATGGTGCAAAATTCTGGCCTCCCTGCTAGCGGAAGGATGTTGAGAAACTTGAAAGAGTTAAGAAAAGTTTTACAAAGATGTTGCCAGGATTGGAGGGTTTGAGCTATAGGGAGAGGCTGAATAGGCTGGGGCTATTTTTCCTGGAACATCAGAGGTTGAGGGGTGACCTTATAGAGGTTTATAAAATCATGAGGGGCATGGATGGGGTAAATAGACAAGGACTTTTCCTTGGGGTGGGGGTGTCCAGAACTACAGGGGATAGGTTGAGGGTGACAGGGGAAAGATTTAAAATGAACCTAAGGGACAACTTTTTCATGCAGAGGGTGGTACGTGTATGAAATTAGCTGCCAGAGGAAGTGGTGGAGGCCGGTACAATTACAGCATTTAAAAGGCATCTGGATGGGTATATGAATAGGAAGGATTTGGAGAGATATGGGCCAAGTGCTGGCAGGTGGGACTAGATTAATTTAGGATATCTGGTAGCATGGATGAGTTGGACCGAAGGATTGTTTCTGTACATCTGTATGACTCCATGACTAATCCAATTTACCTGCACTTGGTCCATAGCCTACTGTGCCCTGACAGTTTAAGTACTCATCCAGATGCTCATCCCAAATGTCAAGTGGATGATCCACTTCAGGGTCATCTCAAGGTCCCCAACTTCACACAAATGGCACTCATTCATGCCGAGGAGTCCTTAAATATTTTGCGACAACAGTAACAAACACTTTAACTCTGAAAGACTTAGACCATAAGGTAAAGGAGCAGAAATTAGGCCATTCAGCCCATTGAGTTTGCTCCACCATTCAATCATGGAATATGACTTTCTCATCACTATTCTCCTGTTTCCTCCCCATAACCCTTCATCACCTTGTTACTCAAGAATCTATCCATCTCAATCTCAAATATTCACAGCTTTCTGTGGCAATGAATTTCATAGATTCACCACTCTCTGACTGAAGACATTTCTCCTTATCTCTATTCTAAAAGGTCTTCTCTTTACTCTGAGGCTGTGCCCTCAGGTCCTAATCTCTCCTACTAATGGAAAAATCTTCCCAAATCTACACGGTCCAGGCCATTCAGTATCTGTATGTTTCAATTAGATCCCCGCTCCCCCACCCCCCCCCCCTACCATCCCCCGCTTCATTCTTCTCAACTCCATCGAGTATAAACCTAGAAACACCAAATGTTCCTCATTTGTTAAGGTTTTCATTCCTGGGGCCATTCTTGTGAACCTCTTCTGAACACATTCCATGACCAGTACATCCTTCCTGAGGTATGGGGCCCAAAACTGCACAAATTACTCCAAATGTGGTCTGACCAGAGCCTTATACAGCCTCATGAGTACATCCCTGCTTTTATATTCAAGTCCTCTCAAAATAAATATTGTCATTGCATTTGCATTCCCAACAACAGACTCAACCTGCAAGTTTACCTTTGAGGGAATCCTGGACTAAAACTCCCAACTCTCTTTGCACATCAGTGACCAGGACAAAAGGAGGACTGCAGATGCTGGAGAGTCAGAGTCGCAAAGTGTGACACTGGAAAAGCACAGCAGGTCAGGCAGCATCCGAGGAGCAGGAGAGTCAATGATTTGGGCAAAAGCCCTTCGTCTTATGGTCTTATGGTCTTATCAGGAATGTGGGGGAGGGAAGGAGACTGAGAGATAAATAGGAGAGTGGAGGTGGGGCTGGGGGTGAGGTAGTTGGGAAGGCTATAGGCAGATGCAGGTGGGGAGTGGTGGTGATAGGTCAGTGGGGATAGGTGGGAAGAAAGATGAACACTTTGGACAGGTCAAGAGGGTAGTGCCAAGTCAAAGGGTTGGATCTGGGATGAGGTGTGGGAAGGGGAGATGAGGAAACTGGTGAAATCAAATCTGATACTATGTGGTTGGGGGGGTCTCAAAGTGGATGTTGAGGCATTTTTCCAGTCATCAGGTGGCTTGGATTTGGCCCAGGAAGTGCATGCCCTTGGTGGAGTTGGAGGGGGAGTTGAAGTGGTCAGCTACAGGGCAGTGGGGTTGTTGGGTGCATGTGCCCCAGAGATGTTCCCTGAAATGCTCCACAAGTTGGCATCCTGTCTCGCTGATGTAGAGGAGACCATACTGAGACCAACAGACGCAGTAGATGAGGTGGCTGGATGTGCAGGAGACTCTCTGTTGGATGTGCTCCCACTTCAACCCTGACCTCAAGTTCAACTGGACCATCTCAGACACCTCCTTCCCCTTCGTGGACCTCTTCATATCCATCTCCAGTGACCGACTCAATACGGACATGTAACACAAACACACTGGCTCCTACAGCTGTCTGGACTACACCTCGTCTGACCTCCCTCCTATAAAAATGTGATCCCTTATTCTGAATTTTTCCACCTCCGTTGTATCTGCTCCAGGATGAATAATTCCACTCCAGGACATCCCAAATGGCCTCCTATTTCAAGGAGTACAAATTCCCCTCCCACATGGTCAACAATGCTCCCCAGTGTGTCTCCTCCACTTCTCACACCTCCACCCTTGAATCCCACCCCTCCAACTGCAACCAGGACAGAATCCCCCGGTCACCCCCAACCTTACAACCCGCAAATATCCAGATACAGCATATTAACCTCCGCCATTTCCAACACCTACAATCAGAGATATATTTCCCACGCGACTGCTTCAGTAGAGACCTTTCCCTCTATGATTCTCTTGTTAGGTCCATGCTCCCCACCAAACCACTATCCACACCCCACATATCCCCTTTGTTGCCACAAGAGGTGTAAAACTTGTGCCCACCCCTCCCTCCTCACCTCCATCTGAGGTCCCAATGGATCTTATCACATCCAGCAGAGATTTTCCTGCACATCCACCCACTGTGTCCGTTGCTCTCAATGTGGTCTCCTCTACATTGGGAATTTAAAAAGGAGGTCCTCAAGGATAGTAATATCTGGATTACTCCCAGTGCTACATGCTAGTGAGGGCAGGAATAGGAGGATAGAGCAGATGAATGCATGGCTGAGGAGCTGGTGTATGGGAGAAGGATTCACTTTTTTGCATCATTGGAATCTCTTTTGGGTAGATGTGACCTGTACAAGAAGGATGGATTGCACCTAAATTGGAAGGGGACTAATATACTGGCAGGGAAATTTGCTAGTACTGCTTGGGAGGATTTAAACTATTAAGGTGAGGGGGGGTGGGACCCAGGGAGATAGTGAGAAAGAGATCGATCTGAGACGGGTACAGCTGAGAACAGAAGTGAGTTAAACAGTCAAGGCAGGCAGGGACAAGGTAGGACTAATAAATTAAACTGCATTTATTTCAATGCAAGGGGCCTAACAGGGAAGGCAGATGAACTCAGGGCATGGTTTAGAACATGGGACTGGGATATCATACCAATTACAGAAACATGGCTCAGGGATGGGCTGGACTGGCAGCTTAATGTTCCAGGATACAAATACTACAGGAAGGATAGAAAAGGAGGCAAGAGAGGAGGGGGAGTGGCATTTTTGATAAGGGATAGCATTACAGCTGTGCTGAGGGAGGATATTCCCGGAAATACATCCAGGAAAGTTATTTGGGTGGAACTGAGAAATAAGAAAGGTATGATCACCTTATTGGGATTGTATTATAGACGCCCTAATAGTCAGAGGGAAATTGAGAAAGAAACGTGTAAGGAGATCCCAGCTATCTGTAAGAATAATAGGGTAGTTATGTTAGGGGATTTTAACTTTCCAAACATCGACTGAGACTGCCATAGTGTTAAAGGTTTAGATGTAGAGGAATTTCTTAAGTGTGTACAAGACAATTTTCTGATTCAGTATGTGGATGTACCTACTAGAGAAGTGCAAAACTTGACCCACTCTTGGGAAATAAGGCAGGGCAGGTGACTGAGGTGTCAGTGGGGGAGCACTTTGGGGCCAGTGACCATAATTCTATTCGTTTTAAAATAGTGATTGAAAAGGATATACCAGATCTAAAAGTTGAAGTTCTAAATTGGAGAAAGGCCAATTTTGACAGTATTAGGCAAGGACTTTCGAAAGCTGATTGGAGGCAGATGTTTGCAGGTAAAGGGACGGCTGGAAAATGGGAAGCCTTCAGAAATGAGATAACAAGAATCCAGAGAAAGTATATTCCTGTCAGGGTGAAAGGGAAGGCTGGTAACTATAGGGAATGCTGGATGACTAAAGAAATTGAGGGTTTGGTTAAGAAAAAGAAGGAAGCATATGTCAGGTATAGACAGGATAGATCGAGTGAATCCTTAGAAGAGTATAAAGAAAGTAGGAGTATACTTAAGAGGAAAATCAGGAGAGCAAAACGGGGACATGAGATAGCTTTGGCAAATAGAATTAAGGAGAATCCAAAATGTTTTTACAAATACATTCAGGACAAAAGAGTAACTAGGGAGAGAATAGGGCCCCACAAAGATCAGCAAGGCGGCCTTTGTGTGGATCCACAGAAAATAGAGGAGATACGAAATGAGTATTTTGCATCAGTATTTACTATGGAAAAGGATATGGAAGATATAGACTGTAGGGAAATAGATGCTGACATCTTGCAAAATGTCCAGATTACAGAGGAGGAAGTGCTGGATGTCTTGAAACGGTTAAGGGTGGATAAATCCCCAGGACCTGATCAGGTGTACCCGAGAACTCTGTGGGAAGCTAGAGAAGTGATTGCTGGGCCTCTTGCTGAGATATTTTTATCATCGATAGTCACAGGTGAGGTGCCTGAAGACTGGAGGTTGGCAAACGTGGTGCCACTGCTTAAGAAGGGTGGTAAAGACAAGTTAGGGAACTATAGACCGGTGAGCCTGACCTCAGTGGTGGGCAAGTTGTTGGAGGGAATCCTGAGGGACAGGATGGACATGTATTTGGAAAGGCAAGGACTGATTCGGGACAGTCAACATAGCTTTGTGCGTGGGAAATCATGTCTCACAAACTTGATTGAGTTTTTTGAAGAAGTAACAAAGAGGATTGATGAGGGCAGAGCAGTAGATGTGATCCATATGGACTTCAGTAAGGCGTTCGACAAGATTCCCCATGGGAGACTGGTTAGCAATGTTAGATCTAATGGAATACAGGGAGAACTAACCATTTGGATACAGAACTGGTTCAAAGGTAGAAGCCAGAAGGTTGTGGTGGAGGGTTGTTTTTCAGACTGGAGGCCTGTGACCAGTGGAGCGCCACAGGATTGGTGCTAGGCCCTCGACTTTTTGTCATTTCCATAAGTGATTTGGATGTGAGCATAAGAGGTACAGTTAGTAAGTTTTCAGATGACACCAAAATTGGAGGCGTAATGGAGAGCGAAGAGGGTTACCTCAGATTACAACAGGATCTGGACCAGATGGACCAATGGGCTGAGAAGTGGCAGATGGAGATTAATTCAGATAAATGCGAGGTGCTGCATTTTGGGAAAGCAAATCTTAGCAGGACATATACACTTAATGGTAAGGTCCTAGGGAGTGTTGCTGAACAGAGACCTTGGAGTGCAGGTTCATAGCCCCTTGAAAGTGGAGTCACAGGTAGATAGGATAGTGAAGAAGGCATTTGGTATGCTTTCCTTTATTGGTCAGAGTATTGAGTACAGGAGTTGGGAGGTCATATTGCAGCTGTACAGGACATTGGTTAGGCCACTGTTGGAATATTGCATGCAATTCTGGTCTCCTTCCTATCGGAAAGATGTTGTGAAACTTGAAAGGGTTCAGAAAAGATTTACCAGGATTGGAGGATCTGAGCTACAGGGAAAGGCTGAACAGGCTGGGGCAGTTTTCCCTGGAGCGTCGGAGGCTGAGGGGTGACCTTATAGAGGTTTACAAAATTATGAGGGGTATGGATAGGATAAATAGGCAAAGTCTTTTCCCTGAGGTCGGGGAGTCCAGAACTAGAGGGCATAGGCTTAGGGTGAGAGGGGAAAGATATAAAAGAGACCTAAGGGGCAACTTTTTCATGCAGAGGGTGGTACATGTGTGGAATGAGCTGCCAGAGGATGTGGTGGACGCTGGTTGAATTGCAACATTTAAGAGGCATTTGGATGGGTATATGAATAGGAAGGGTTTGGAGGGATATGGGCTGGGTGCTGGCAGGTGGGACTAGATTGGGTTGGGATGTATGGTCGGCATAGACGGGTTGGACCGAAGGGTCTGATTCCACGCTGTACATCTCTATGACTCTAAGACGCTAACTCGCGGAGCATTTCAGGGAACATCTCTGCGACATAGGCACCACGCTGCCTTGTGGCTGACCACTTCAACTCCCCCTCCCACTCCACCAAGGATATACTAGTTCTGGGCTGCCTCCACTTCCAAATCCTTGCCACCAGACACCCGGAGGAAGAATGCCTCAAACGCCAACGGTCTTTTCGCAGCAGAGAGCGGCGGGAGCTGGGCGGAAGTTCAGGCGGAGCGCAAAGCCGGTCAGGAAGGCAAGTGATTGCTATTAGAGTGGGTGTGTTCTAAACCCCAGGTCCTACAAAGTAGGGTCTCCCTCCCTCCCTCCTCCTCTAACCTAAATTAAGAGTCCACAGACTTGCCACAAAAAGAGGGTCCAAGGAAGTTTGGATCGAAGAGTGAGGCTTCAGCTCAGAAGTCTTTGACAAGGAGGTTGAGTGAAGTGATTACGCCACAGTTGAAGAGGGTGAAGACATGACTGCCCAGCTGGTTCAGTGCGCTACGTGCTTGATGTGGGAGGTCAACGACTCTGGTGTGTCTGGCTCGTATAAGTGTGGAAAGTGTGTGCACATTCAGCTACTGACAGAGCATATTGCAGCACTGATGAAAGAACTCGAGGACCTTAGGCTCATCTGAGAGAACGAGATCTTTCTGGACAAGACCTTCAGCGAGGTTATTACACCAATCATGCCAGAAGAGAGCAGACGATGAGGAAGGCAGAGAGGAGACAGGTGCAAGAGACCCCGGGAGAAGTACCTGTCAGGAACAAGTTAAAGCTTTTGGAAACAGTAGAGACTGATGACACTGCCAGTTTGCAAGGCTGCCAGGTCTGTCAATCAAAAGTTGGCACAGAGGCAGAGCGGAAGAGTCGGACATCGCACAGAGCTGTGGTAATAGGGGACTCCATTGTGAGAGGAACTGACCGGGGTTTTTGTGGCAGCAGACGGGATTTAAGGATGGTGTGTTGCCTTCCTGGTGCCAGGGTGAAAGACATCGCGGACAGAGTGCAGGAAATCCTTAAGGATGAGGGTGAAGAGCTAGAGGTGGTGGTACATGTCAGCACAAATGATGTCGGGAAGAAGAGGAGGAACATATTACAGCGGGACTTCGGAGAACTAGGAGGAAGGCTGAAAAGCAGGATGTCCAGGGTGGTTATCTCTGGTTTGCTTCCAGTTCCTCGGGCTGGTGAGGCCAGAAACAGGGAGATAATGGTCTTGAACGTGTGGCTGGGGAACTGGTGCAGGAAGCAAGGATTTAAGTTCTTGGATCACTGGGGTATATTTTGTGGTAAGCATAAATTCTACAAGAGAGACGGTTTGCACCTTAACAGGTTAGGGACCAGCATTCTGGCAGACAGGTTTTCTACTGCAACACCACTACATTTAAACTAAGTAGCGGGGGGGGGGGGGGGGGGGACGGGGGGGGGGGGGGAGGGGACAAACTGGATGTTTAAAAAGGAAATTGAAGGGAAAGTTAGAACAAGAGAAGTCAAGAAAGACAACTGTATCAATGAGGCAGAAAACTCGGAAAGGGACCGTGCTGTAAGGTTCAGTGAAATAGGGGTTGATGGGAAGGGTGAGAGCAGTAACAAATTAAAAATACTATACATGAATGTACGAAGCATTAGAAATAAGATGGATGAGCTTGAGGCTCTTTTGGAAATTGGCAGATACGATGTTCTGGGGATAACATCTGAGAAGTGGCTTCAAGTGGACAGGGCCTGGGAAATGAATATTCAAGGCTACACATGCTATCGTAAGGACAGACTGACGGGCAGAGGGGGTGGGGTGGCCTTGTTGGTAAGGGAGGATATTCAGTCCCTTGCACGGGGGGACCTAGAGGCAGGGGACGTAGAGTCAGTGTGGATAGAGCTGCGAAATACTAAGGGTAAAAAGACCCTCTTGGGAGTCATCTACAGGCCCCCAAACAGTAGTCTGGATGTCGGATGTAAGTTGAATCAGGAGCTGAAATTGGCCTGCCGCAAAGATGTTACTAGAGTTGTTATGGGGGATTTTAACATGCAGGCAGACTGGGAGAATCAGGATGGTATTGGACCTCAAGAAAGAGACTTTGTGGAGTGCCTCAGAGATGGATTCTTAGAGCAGCTGGTGCTGGAGCCGACCAGGGAGAAGGCAATTCTGGATCTGGTATTGTGTAACGAACCAGAATTGGTCAGAGACCTCGAAGTGAAGGAGCCATTGGGAAGTAGTGACCATAATACATTAAGCTTCAATCTGCAATTTGAGAGGGAGAGGGTACAATTGGAAGTGACAGTACTTCTGTTGCATAAAGGGAACTATGGAGCTATGAGGAACGAGCTGGCCAAAGTTCAATGGTGCAATACCTTAGCAGGGATGACCATGGAGGAACAATGGCGGATATTTCTGGGTATAATGCAGAAGTTGCAGGATCAGTTCATTCCAAAAAGGAAGAAAGATCCCAGGAGTAGGCATGGGCGGCCGTGGCTGACGAGGGAAGTTAAGAAACATACAAAGTTTAAAGAGAAAAAGTATAACATAGCAAAGATAAGTGGGAAAACTGAGGACTGGGAAGCTTTTCAAGAGCAACAGAGGATTACTAAGAAGGAAATACACAGAGAAAAAATGAGGTACGAAGGTAAACTGGCCAATAATATAAAGGAGGATAGTAAAAGCTTTTTTAGGTATGTGCAAGGCAAAAAAATGGTTAGGACTAAAATTGGGCCCTTGAAGACAGAAACAGGGGAATATATTACGGGGAACAAAGAAATGGCAGAAAGAATTAAATGGGTACTTCAGATCTGTGTTCACTGGGGAAGACACGAGCAATCTCCCTGAGGTAACAGTGGCTGAAGGACCTGAACTTAAGGGAATTTATAATTGTCAGGATTTGGTGTTGGAGAGATTGTTAGGTCTGAAGGTTGATAAGTCTCTGGGGTCTGATGGTCTACACCCCAGGGTACTGAAGGAGGTGGCTCGGGAAATCGTGGATGTGTTGGTGATTATTTTCCAGAGTTCAATAGATTCGGGGTCGGTTCCTGAGGATTAGAGGGTGGCTAATGTTCTACCACTTTTTAAGAAAGATGGGAGAGAGAAAGTAGGAAATTATAGACCAGTTAGTCTGACCTCAGTGGTGGGAAAGATGCTGGAGTCTATTATAAAGGATAAAATTACAGCACATCTGGATAGTAGTAACAGGATAGGACAGAGTCAGCATGGATTTATGAAGGGGAAATCATGCTTGATTAATCTTTTTGAATTTTTTGAGATTGCAACTCTGAAGATGGATGAGGGAGATCCAATAGATGTAGTGTAACTGGACTTTCAGAAAGCCTTTGATAAAGTCCCACATAGGAAGTTAGTGAGTAAAATTAGGGCGCATGGTATTGGGGGCAAAGTACTAGATTGGATTGAAAATTGGTTGGCTGATAGGAAACAAAGAGTAGTGATAAACGGCTCCATTTCGGAATGGCAGGCAGTGACCAGTGGGGTACTGCAGGGGTCTGTGCTGGGACCGCAGCTTTTTACAATATATGTTAATGATATAGAAGATGGTATCAGCAATACATTAGCAAATTTGCTGATGATACTAAGCTGGGTGGCAGGGTGAAATGTGATGAGGATGTTAGGAGATTACAGGGTGACCTGGACAAGTTAGGTGAGTGGGCAGATGCATGGCAGATGGAGTTTAATGTGGGTAAATGTATGGTTATCCACTTTGGTGGCAAGAACAGGAAGGCAGATTACTACCTCAATGGGATCAATTTAGGTAAAGGGGCAGTACAGAGAGATCTGGGTGTTCTTGTACACCAGTCAATGAAGGCAAGCATGCAGGTACAGCAGGTAGTGAAGAAGGCTAATAGCATGCTGGCCTTCATAACAAGAGGGATTGAGTATAGAAGCAAAGAGGTTCTTCTGCAGCTGTACAGGGCCCTGGTGAGACCACACCTGGAGTACTGTGTGCAGTTCTGGTCTCCACATTTGAGGAAAGACATTCTGGCTATTGAGGGAGTGCAGCGTAGGTTCACGAGGTCAATTCCTGGAATGGCGGGATTACCTTACACTGAAAGACTGAAGCGACTGGGCTTGTATACCCTTGAGTTTAGAAGACTGAGAGGGGATCTGATTGAGACATATAAGATTATGAAAGGATTGGACACTCTGGAGGCAGGAAACATGTTTCCGCTGATGGGTGAGTGCTGAACCAGAGGACACAGCTTAAAAATACGGGGTAGACCATTTAGGACAGAGATGAGGAGAAACATCTTCACCCAGAGAGTGGTGGCTGTGTGGAATGCTCTGTTCCAGAGGGCAGTGGAGGCCCAGTCTCTGGATTCATTTAAGAAAGAGTTGGATAGAGCTCTCAAAGATAGTGGAGTCAAGGGTTATAGAGATAAGGCAGGAAGAGGATATTGATTAGGAATGATCAGTCATGATCATATTGAATGGCGGTGCAGGCTCGAAGGGCTGAATGGCCTACTCCAGCACCTATTGTCTATCTTCTGCCTTCTGACTCTCCAACCACACAGCATCAATGTCGATTTCATCTGTTTCCAAATTCCCCTGCCCCCCCACCTCATCCTAGATCCAACCCTCTAACTCGGCGCCTCCCTCTTGACTTGTCCAACATATCCATCTTCCTTTCCACATATCTGCTCCAACCTCCCCACTGACCTATCACAATCATCCTCAACCTGCATCTACCTGCCTACTTTATGGTCAACCAGCTTGCATGATAGTATGAATAAAGACTGCTTCAGAATTTGACTCAGACTGAAATTATTGAACAGTGAGCTTTGTTTCTCACACTGACAAATCTGCTGGAGTTCTTTGATGAATTAACGAGCAGAAAGACCAAGGAGAGCCGATGGATGTTATCTATCTGGACTTCAAGAAGGTCTTTGACAAGTTGCCGCACAGGAGGCTGCTGAGTAAGATAATGGCCCATGGTGTTAGAGGCAAGGTGCTAGCGTGGACATACTATCATGAAAGCCGGGTGACCATAAAGTAGGCACCCCAATCAGGAAGTTAGATTACAATTTATACAGTTCAGTTGAGTTTCTCGGTACTCCACTTTTTCCTTCATATCTGAGAGTTGTATTGCTCTGTACAGTTGCTAATCTAATCGACTTACCACATCTGTCTGTGGCCTGTTGTTTGTGTGCAACCTCCCTCCCCCCCTTGATAGCTGGGTCTTATTACTTTTGCTGATGCAACACTGGGTCTTATTTGGTTATCTTGTTCATACTAACTCCCTATGTGTGTGACAATTGTAACTGTCATGTCAATACATCTGTTTCTACCAGTCGACCACCTCCCTTTTCGGTTAGTTATTTCTTGGTATATACTCTCATGATTCCGCCTTGCGATTTTTGCAGAAGCAAGATACAGTTACTTGTAACTGTTTGTGCAAGCATATCTAGCTTAACATGGTAAAAACAATGACTGCAGAAACAACAACCTTCGCAAGGGCCTCTCACATGAGGCATGACCTCCCCTTGATGAAACTATGCTGATTTTGCCCCATTTTACTGTACACTTCCAAGTATTCAGAAATCTCAACCTTCACAATGAATTCCAGGATCTTACCCACAACTGAGGTTAGGCTAATTGATCTGTAATATTTTGTCTTTTGCATTACTCTCTTTTTAAGTAGGGGTATCATGTTAGCGATTTTCCAGTCCTCTGGGAACCTTCCTGACTCTAGTGATTCCTGAAAGATCACCACTAATGCCTCCACTATCTCTTCAGCTACCTCACTTAGGACTCCTGCATCTTCCCCTTGGTGATGGCCACCATGTTCAGCTCTGGTCCTTCATTCTCTTGAATGTTTGGGATATTACTCGTGTCTTTCACCATGAAGACTGATGCAAAGTAACTATTCAGTTCCTCAACCATTTCCTTGTTCCCCACGACTACCTTTCCATCATCATTTAATAGTTGAGCATATGGAAAACAGTGACAGTATTAGAAAAGTCAGCATGGATTTACGAAAGGGAAATAATGCTTTGCAAATCTGGAATTATTCAGGGATATGAGCAGAGGAGTTGACCAGAGGGAGCCAGTAGGGACAGTTTTAAAAAGAAAGGCATTCATTTCAAATTAGGATGAGATTTTTTTTCCTCTCTTTTTACAAGTGCAATGAGTGAAAATCATTGAACCGTTTCTAAGGCTGAGGTTAGATTCATCACAAACAAGGAAATGAAAGGTCACAATTCTGCCAAGTTTTGTGTCTCATGCTATTTGGAATTTTTTCCCCTCCACGCCAGGATTCTTCTCAACTCCAGTGAATGCAATCCTAAATAATCCAGTCTCTCTTTGTATGTCAGTCTCACCATCCCAGGAATCAGTCTGGTTAATGTATGCTACACTCTCTCAATAAACAAAACATTTGATATGTGGGAGGCTTTTGAAGATAGTTTGCAGGATAGGCATGTCCTGTTAAAAACAAGGGATAGGAAAGGCAAGATTCGTGAACTATGGATGACAGGTGAAATCGTGTGACTAGCCAAGAAGAAAATGGGAGCATACATAAGGCCCAGGCAGCTAAGAACAGAACGGGCCCTGGAGGAATATTGGGAGAGTAGGACTAATCTTAAACAAGGAATCGAGTGGGCTAAAAGGGGTCATGAAATAACTTTCGTGAGCAGAATTAAGTAGTACCCCAAGGCCTTTTAATCTTATATAAAAAGCAAGAGGCTAACCAGAGAAAGGGTTCGTCCACTAAAGGATAAGGAAGGGAGGTTGTGTGTTGAACTTGAGAAAATGGGTAAGATTCTCAATGATTACTTTGCATCAGTGCTCACCGAGGAACGGGAGGTGATGAATGTTGAGATTAGAGATAGAAGTTTGTTTACTCTGGATTACGTTGACATAAGGAGGGAAACTTTTTGTGTTGGGTAGACAAAAGGATATTAAGGTGGACAAATCCCCAGGACCAGATGGGATCTATCCCAGGTTGCTGAGGGAGGTGAGAGAGGAAATAGCTGGGCCCTGACAGATATCTTTGTAGTATCCTTAAACACAGGCAAGGTGCCGGAGGACTGGAGGATTGTTAATGTTGTCCGCCTGTACAAGAAGGGTAGTAAGGATATTCTAGGTAACTATGTACCAGTGAGCATGACGTCAGTGGTGGAAATTTGCTGGAGAAGGTACTGAGGGATAAAATCTATTTATATTTGAAAAAGAATGGGCTTATCAGTGATAGGCAAATATGTGGAGGAGATTATGCCTTATCAACTTAATAGAGTTCTTTGAGGAAGTGACCAAGTTGATAGGTGAAGGAAGGGCTGTAGATTTCATATACATGGACTTTAGTAAGGTGTTTGATAAGGTTCCCCATGGGAAACTAAAGGAGAAAGTGAAGTAACATGTTGTGCAGGGTATTCTAGCTAAGTGGATAAAGAACTGGTTGAGCAACAGGAGACAGAAAGTAGTAGTTGAAGGGAGTTTCTCAAAATGGAGAAAGGTTCCACAAGGGTCAGTGTTGGGGCCACTGTTGTTTGTAATATACATAAACGATCTGGAAGAGGGCATTGTTGGTCTGATCAGTATGTTTGAAGATGACACGAAGATTGGTGGATTAGCAGGAAGCAGAGGGAACTGTCAAAGAATACCGGAGAATATAGATAGACTGGAGAATTGGGCAGAGAAGTGGCAGGTGGAGTTCAATCCAGACAAATGTGAGGTGATGCATTTTCGTAAGTCTAATTCTCGAGTGAACTACACTGTAAACAGAAAATCCTTGGGAAAAGCTGATGAGCAGAGAGATCTGGGAGTTCAGGTCCATTGTACCCTGAAGGTGGCTGCACAGGTTGGTAGAGTAGTCAAGAGGCATATGGTATACTTGCCTTTATCAATTGGGGTATTGAGTATAAGAGCTGGTGAGTCATGTTAAAATTGTATAAGACTTTGATTTGGCTGCATTTAGAATACTGTGTACAGTTCTGGTCGCCACATTACCAAAAGGATGTGGATGCTTTGGAGAGAGTGCAGAGAAGGATTAAGGGGATGTTGCCTGGTATGGCAGGTGCTAGCTATGAAGAGAGGTTGAGTAGGATAGGTTTATTTTCATTAGAAAAAAGGAGATTGAGGGAGGACCTGATTGAGGTTTACAAAATCATGAAGGATATAGAAAGGGTAGAGAGAGATAAGCTTTTCCCCAGGGTGAAGGATTCAACAACGAGAGGTCACGTGTTCAAGATGAGAGGTGAAAAGTTGAAGGGGGATATACATGGAAAGTACTTTACACAGAGGGTGGTGGGTGTCAGGAACGTGTTGCCAGCAGAGATAGTAGAGGTAGGAACGGTAGATTCATTTAAGGTGCGTCTGGACAGATGCATGAGTGGGTGGGGAGCAGAGGGATACAGACGTTTACGAATTGGGTGACAGGTTTAGACAGTATATTTGGATCAGCTCAGGTTTGGAGGGCTGAATGGTCTGTTCCTGAGCTGTAAATTTTCTTTGTTCTTTGTTCTTTACCCTTAACAGATAAAGGATTCCAGAACTGCACACAATATCTCAAGTGTGGTCACACCTAGACCCTGTATAATTGCATCTCTACTCCCCTACTTGAAGATGAAGGCCAATTTGTCTCTTCACTACCTCAGAGACTGGTGTACAAGGACACCCAGCTATTGCAATACCTCTCCCTTTCTTAGTCTACACCATTCAGATAATAATCTGCTTTCCTGTTTCGTTATCAAAGTGGATAACCTCACATTTATCTACATTACACTTCTTCTGCCACGCATTCCCACCACTCCCCCATCAACTTGTCCAAATCACACTGAAACAGCTCTGCATTTTCATCACAGCTCACCCGCCCACTCAGCTTTGTGTTATCTGCAAATTTGGAGATAATACATTGAGTTTCCTCATCTAAATGGTTACTATATACTGTGAATAGCTGGAATCCTAGCACTGATCCCTGTGGTACACTACTAGTCACTTCCTGCCATAGGAAAAAGACCTGTTTATTCCTACTCTTTGTCTCCTGTCTGCCAACAAGATTTCTATTCACCTCAAAACACTATCCCCAATCCTATGTGCTTTAACTTTAATCGTTTATGAGGGTCTTTGTTGAAAGCTTTCTGAATGTCCAAATAAATCAAACACTCTCGCTCCCCTGATCACCTCTACTAGTCACATCCCTCAAGAATTCCAGCATATTTGTTAAGTATGATTTCTGTTATAATTTCACATGGTAGGCTGTTGGAGAAAATGCAGAGGCATGGGATTGAGGGTGATTTAGCAGCTTGGATTAGAAACTGGCTTTCTGAAAGAAGGCAGCGAGTGGTGGTTAATGGAAAATATTCAGCCTGGAGTCCGGTTACTAATGGTGTGCCACAACGATCTGTTTTGGGACCACTGCTGTTTGTCATTTTTATAAATGACTTGGATGCAGGCGTAGGTGGATGGGTTAGTAAATTTACAGATGACACTAAGTCTGAGGAGTAGTGAACAGTGTGGAAGAATGTTACAGTTTGCAGGGGAACTTAGATAAACTGCAGAATTGGGCTGAGAGATGGCAAATGGAGCTCAATGCAGCTAAATGTGAGGTGATGCACTTTGGGAAGAATAACAGGAAGGCAGAGTACTGGGTCAATGGAAAGATTCTTGGTAGTGTGGATGTGCAGAGGGATCTTGGAGTCCATGTACATAGATCCCTGAAAGTTGCCACCCAGGTGGATAGTGCTGTTAAGAAGGCATAGAAGGCATAGTGCTGTTAAGAAGGTTACGATTCATTGGTAGAGGGATTGAGTTCCAGAGCCGTAATGTCATGCTGCAACTTTCCAAAACGCTCGTGCGGCCACACTTGGAATATTGTGTACGGTTCTGGTCGCCCCACTACAGGATATGGAAGCATTGGAAAAGGTGCAGAGGAGATTTACCGGGATGTTGCCTGGTCTGGAGGGAAGGTCTAATGAGGAAAGGCTGAGAGACTTGGGTCTGTTCTCATTGGAAAGAAGAAGGCTAAGAGGGGATTTGATAGAGACATACAAGATGATCAGAGGATTAGTTCTGGTAGACAGTGAAAGACTTTTTCCTTGGATGATGACGTCAGCTTGTACGAGGGGGCATAACTACAAATTGAGGGGTGACAGTTTTAAGACAGATGTCAGAGGCAGGTTCTTTACTCAGAGAGTGGTAAGGGCGTGGAATGCACTACCTGCTAATGAAGTTAACTCAGCCACATTAGGGAGATTTAAACAATCCTTAGATAAGCACATGGATGATGATGGGATGGTGTAGGGGGATATGCTTAGATTAGTTCACAGGTCGGCACAACATCGAGGGCCAAAGGACCTGTTCTACGCTGTATTGTTCTATGTTCTATGTTTTATGTTTTATAAATTCATGCTGACTCTGTCCAATCCTATCACTGGCTTCCAAATGCTCATCTATTAAATCTTTTTTAATAGACTCAGAAATTTAATTCACTATGGATGTGTGGCTGATTGTTTTTCTCTTTACCTTCTCTCACCCCTGTGCTGTCATTAAATGGGTTGCCTTCAGCATTCCTGATGAAGAGCCGATGCTTGAAACATTGACTCTCCTGCTTCTCGGATGCTGCTTGACCAGCTGTGTTTTTCCAGTGCCACACTTTTAGACACTGCTTCCATCTATCCACTTACATCTTGTCAACCCGCACCCCTCCATCTAACCCTGTCATCACCAGAAATACCACCTTTTCCTCATTGCTATCAGTTTTCAGGAAGGGTCCCCGGGCTCAAAATATTTTTTCCTGTTTTCTGTTTTCTCTCTCCACAAAGTCAGAAGTCACATGACACCAGGTGGTAGTCCAGCAGGTTCACTTCACTTGATGAAGGAGCAGCAATCCTAAACCTTGTGATTTCACAGAAACCTGTTGGATCTTATCCAATCCCAATCCAACACCAGCACCTCTACAGTATCTCTCTCCCCAGATGCTGTTCAGTTTCTCCAGCAATTTCTGGTTTTGTGTTTTTCGGATAGAACATAGAACATAGAACATAGAACAATACAGCACAGAACAGGCCCTTCGGCCCACGATGTTGTGCCGATCATTTGTCCTAGCTTAAGCACCTATCCATGTACCTATCCCATTGCCGCTTAAAGGTCACCAATGATTCTGACTCTGCCACTCCCACAGGCAGTGCATTCCATGCCCCCACCACTCTCTGAGTAAAGAACCTACCCCTGACATCCCCCCTATACCTTCCACCCTTCACCTTAAATTTATGTCCCCTTGTAACACTCTGTTGTACTCAGGGAAAAAAGTCTCTGACTGTCTATTCTATCTATTCCCCTGATCATCTTATAATCCTCTATCAAGTCACCCCTCATCCTTCGCCATTCCAATGAGAAAAGGCCTAGCACTCTCAACCTATCCTCGTACGACCTACTCTCCATTCCAGGCAACATCCTGGTAAATCTCTTCTGCATCCTCTCCAAAGCTTCCACACCTTTCCTAAAATGAGGCAACCAGAACTGCACACAGTACTCCAAATGTGGCCTTACCTAGGTCCTATACAGCTGCAACATCACCTCACGACTCTTGAATTCAATCCCTCTGCTAATGAACGCTAATACACCATAGGCCTTCTTACAAGCTCTATCCACCTGAGTGGCAACTTTCAAAGATCTATGAACATAGACCCCAAGATCCCTCTGCTCCTCCACCTTACTAAGAACCCTACTGTTAACCCTGTATTCCGCATTCTTATTTGTTCTTCCAAAATGGACAACCTCACACTTGACAGGGTTGAACTCCATCTGCCACTCCTCAGCCCAGCTCTGCATCATATCTATGTCCCTTTGTAGTCGACAACAGCTCTCCTCACAATCCACAACTCCACCAACCTTCGTATCGTCTGCAAATTTACTGACTCACCCTTCGACTCCATCTTCCGAGTCATTAATAAAAATTACAAACAGCAGAGGACCCAGAACTGATCCCTGTGGAACTCCACTTGCAACTGGGCTCCAGGCTGAATATTTACCATCTACCACCACTCTCTGACTTCGACCGGTTAGCCAGTTCTCTATCCAACTGGCCAAAGTTCCCACTATCCCATGCCTCCTGACTTTCTGCATAAGCCTACCATGGCGAACCTTATCAAATGCCTTACTAAAATCCATGTACACTACATCCACTGCTCTACCCTCATCCACATGCTTGGTCACCTCCTCAAAGAATTCAATAAGACTTGTAAGGCAAGACCTACCCCTCACAAATCCGTGCTGGCTGTCCCTAATCATGCAGTGTCTTTCCAGATACTCATAAATCCTATCCCTCAGTACCCTTTCCATTACTTTGCCTACCACCGAAGTAAGACGAACTGGCCTGTAATTCCCGGGGTTATCCCTATTCCCTTTTTTGAACAGGGGCACAACATTCGTCACTCTCCAGTCCCCCGGCACCACCCCCATTGACAGTGAAGATGAAAAGGTCATTGCCAACGGTTCTGCAATTTTCTCTCTTGCTTCCCACATAATCCTAGGATATATCCTGTCAGGCCCGGGGGACTTGTCTATCCTCAAGTTTTTCAAAATGACCACACATCTTCCTTCCTAACAAGTATTTCCTCTAGTTTACCAGTCCATTTCATACTCTCCTCTTCAACAATACGGTCCCTCTCACTTGTAAATACTGAAGAAAAGTACTCATTCAAGACCTCTCTTATCTCTTCTGACTCAAACACAGTCTTCCACTACTGTCCTTGATAGGACCTACCCTCGTTCTCGTCATTCTCATGTTTCTCACATACGCATAAAAGGCCTTGGGGTTATCCTTGATCCTACCCGCCAAAGATTTTTCATGCCCTCTCTTAGCTCTCCTAATCCCTTTGCTATGATGCCAGTTTCAAGGAATTCTGTACTTGAACCCCTGGTCTCTCAGTTCGACAACACTCCCCAGGTCCCTGCCATTAACTGTGTAAGCCCTGCCTTTTGTCCTGCATTTTGTCTGAAATAAACTCCATTTGCCATTCCGCAGCCCATTGGCCCAGTTGAACAAGATCCCATTATAATCTTAGATGCCAGTTCCATTAGACCCTTCCATGGGTCTAATACTGTCCCTAATATTATCTAATGTTAATTCCTCATTAGCCATGGTCGGGCCACCTTTCCTGTTTTGTTTCTTTGCCAGTCAAGAATGAGCAATTGATGCAGATCACCAATGTGTGCTTTAAATGTTTACCATTGCCTTTACACCATGATTTCTTTAAGTAATCTATCAGAGCCAACTCATTCATTGTACCATTGTACCATATTTAGATTTAAAACCCTAGTCTCAGAACCAACTACATCTCTCTCCATAAAAGCAAATTACTACGGATGCTGGAATCTGAAACCAAAAAAGAGAAAATGCTGGAAAATCTCAGCAAGTCTGGCAGCATCTGTAAGGAGAGAAAAGAGCTGACGTTTCGAATCTAACTGACCCTTTGTCAAAGACCCTCAGTTAGACTTGAAATGTCAGCTCTTTTCTCTCCTTACAGATGCTGCCAGACTTGCTGAGATTTTCCAGCATTTTCTCTTTTTTGGCTACATCTCTCTCCATCTTGTTGAGGAGTTCTATCCTAGTATGGTTACTCATCCCAAGGGGCCTTACACGCTAGATCGCCAATTATTCTTTTCTCATTACACAATATCTAATCGAAGATGAAGTTAAAAATAACAGAACAGGGCGATAGTGGTATACTGATGAGCATAGCTGCCTTCTAAGCAGTTGACCCAGGTTCGATTCCCAGCCATCGCAGTGTTTTGGTTTCTAAACTGTCCTTTAATGGAAAGGCACTGGATAACATGAGAACATGAATGCTTCATTGTGTGGGGAAACAGACATATGGGCGACATGGTCGCTCAGTGTTTAGCACTGCTGCCTTACAGCACCAGGGACCTGGGTTCGATTCTTGCCTCAGGCGACTGTCTGTGTGGAGTTTGCACATTCTGCGTGGGTTTCCTTTGGGTGCTCCAGTCTCCTCCCACAATCCAACGATGTGCAAGTCAGGTGAATTGACCATGAAAAATTGCCTGTAGTGTTAGTTGCATTAGTCAGGGTAAATATAGGGTAGGGGAATGGGTCTGGGTGGGTTACTCTTCGGAGGGTCAGTGTGGACTTGTTGAGCCGAAGGGCCCATTTCCATGCTGTAGGGAATCTAATCTAGTCAAACACCAGGTTATAAACCAACACAATCACTAGTTTGCAACCTCAGGTGGCCTGTCTGCAGTTGGCTCCGAAATGTACAGGTCCAGAAAACTGTCTTGTTCACACTCCAGGAATCCCTCCTCTATGGTATTTCTAATCTTTTTTTGTAACTGTTTCTTCTTATTTACTATATCAAAACCCCATCTTACTTTGATCTACAGTACCCACCTGAACAGGGCATCTGGTTACACTCCTCTGTTTGCTTCATCTCTTCCTGGCAGGGTAGACTTTCCCCTGGCTCTCCACAGCTTCGACTGCGGCTCCGTTGCCCAGGCCCACAGCTGGTGGAACACTCACTCCACGTGGACCAGCTGCTTAGCTGCGTACACCGCAATTCACTGCAGTTAAATATCCCATTCACACACTTACTGCAAAACAAAGAAACCATTCTGTATAACAAAGTGGAAAGGTTTAAACCCAACAACTACATTCACACAGAGCTGGACAGGATTCTACAGGTGCTCAAAGGATGTTTCATGTGAATATAAGAAATGGGAGTAGAGTAGCATTTCTGCTCCTCGTGACTCTCCACCAGTTTAGAAGATGGTGGCTGATCTCCACCAGGTTTCAACTCATCTTTAGTGTCTGCTCTGCATAGTCATAAACTCTCCAATTTTTCAAAACTCTATCTACATCCTATTTAAATACTGTCAGTGACCTATTCTCCACAACTCTCTGGGGCAAAGAATTCCATACATTCACTCTCCACTGGGAGAAGAAATTCCTTCACATCTCAGTTTTAAATGAGATCTATCCGTTCCTCCCATTTTAATGAATGGGATAGTGTTAATGGTCATTGATTCATAGAGTCTGACAGCACAGAGGCAGGCCTTTCGGTGCAAACTGGTCCATACTGACCAAAATATCCATCCACACTAACCCCATTTCCCTGCACTTGGCGCATATCCTTCTTAAACTTTCATATCCATGTATTTGTCCAAATGCCTTTTAAATGTTGTTAACATATGACTTCTGCTGGCAGCTCATTACATATGCACACCACCCTCTATGTAAAAAGGTTACCCCTCTGGTTCCTTTTCATTCTTCCCTTCTGATCTTAAACCGATGCCCTCTAGTCTGCCTTCTGTCAGCCAGCCAATTCTGGATTCAGAATTGGCTGGCTGACAGAAGTCAGAGTGTGGTTGTAGATGGAAAGTATTCTGCCTGGAGGTCAGTGTTGAGTGGGGTCCCACAGGGCTCTGTTCTTGGGCCACTGCTCTTTGTAGTTTTGATAAATGACTTGGATGAGGAAATTGAGGGGTGAGTTAGTAAGTTTGTAGATGACACAAAGGTTGGGGGTGTCATCGATAGTATGAAGGGCTACTGCAGGCTGCAGCGCGACACAGACAGGATGCAGAGCTGGGCTGAGAAATGGCAGATGCAGTTCAACCTGGATAAATGCAAAGTGATGCATTTTGGAAGATCAAACTCGAATGCTGAATATAGGATTAAAGACAGGATTCTTGGCAGTATGGAGGAACAGAGGGATCTGGGTGTGCAAGTACATAGATCCCTCAAAGTTGCCATCAAAGTGGATAGAGTTTTTAAGAAAGCATATGGTTTTTTGGCTTTCATTAACAGGAGGATCAAGTTTAAGAGCCGTGAGGTTTTGCTGCAGCTCTACAAGTCCCTGGTGAGACCACACTTGGAATATTGTGTTCAGTTCTGGTTGCCCTACTATAGGAAAGATACAGAGGCTTTGGAGAGAGTGCAAAGAAAGTTTACCAGGATGCTGCCTGGATTGGAGGGCTTGCCTTATGAAGAAAGGTTGAATAAGCTTGGACTTTTCTCTGTGGAGAGAAGGAGGAAGAGAGGAGACCTGATCGAGGTGTACAAAATAATGAGAGGAATAGATAGAATCAATAACCAGAGACTTTCCCCAGGGCAGGATTGACTGGTACCAGGAGTCACAGTTTGAAGATATTAGGAGGAAGGTATAAAGGAGACATCAGAGGTAGGTTCTTTACGCAGAGAGTTGTGAATGCATGGAATGTGTTGCCAGCTGTGGTGGTGGAAGCAAAGTCATTGGGGACATTTAAGCGACTGCTGGACATGCAAATGGATAACAGTGAGTTGAGGGATGCGTAGTTAAGTTACTATATTTTACATTAGGATTAAACCTCATGGGCACAATATCATGGGCCAAAGGGCCTGTTCTGTGCTGTACTTTTCTATGTTCTATATTCTATGTTCTATGTAGTCCTCGATTTCCCAACCTGGAAAAAAGATTGAGTGCATTCACTCAATCTATCCATGCCTCTCATGATTTTATAGACTTTTATAGGGTTCCCCCCTCAGTCTCCTACACACTAAAGAAAAGAGTTCTAGCTTGTTCAACCTCTCCCTGGACCATAGATTCCAGGCAACATTCTTGTAAATTTATTCTGCACTCTTTCCAGTTTAATAACATCCTTCCTGTACCAAGATGACCAAAACTGAACACAGTACTCTAAATATGATCTCATCAACGTCCTGTATAACTACATATAACTTGCTAACTTCTATACTCCATGCCCTGACTGATGAAGGCCAGTGTGCCAAAACTATCCTTCATTGCCCTGTCTACCTGTGACTCCACCTTCAGAGAACTGTGCACCTGAACTCCAAGGTCCCTCTGTTCCACTACATTCCTTAACGCCCTACCGTCCACCATGAAACTCCTAACTTGATTTGACTTTCCAAAATGTAAGACTTCACACTTACCTATATTAAACTCCATTTGCCATTTCTCAGCCCACTTCCCCAGCTGATCAAGATCCCGCTGCAATTACTGATACCTTTCCTCACTTTCCATGGTACCATCTATTTTAGTGTCATCAGCAAACTTACTAACCATGCCTTATACATTCTTATCCAAATCATTGATATAGATAATAATTAGTAATGAGGCCAGCACCTACCCCTGAGGCACTCCACTTCCACTATGACCCTCTGCTTCCTACCATCAAGCCAACTGTGTATCCAATTTGTCAGCTCCTCCTGGATTCCATGTGATCTAACCTTCCAGAGCAGCCTATCATGTGGAACCTTATCAGAGGCCTTACTGAAGGCCATATAGACTACATCTACCACCCTGCCCTTGTCAACCTTCCTGGTCACTTCATCAAAGAACTCGAACGAATGTGTGAGGCACTCCCTCCACTCACAAAGCCATGCTGACTACTCCTAATCAAACCCTGTCTTTCCAAATGCATGTATATCTTATCCCTCAAAATCTTCTCACCACTGATATTAAATTTACTGGTCTATAATTCCCACATTTTTCTTTGCGACCCTTGTCGAATAAGGGCACAACATTCACTCCCTTCCAGTCTTCCGGGAGTTACCCTCACCTGTGACTAACGTTTTTGCAAAAATATCAGCCAGAACCCCCGCAATTTCTTCTCTACCTTCTCGTAGTGTTCTTGGATATATCTGGTCAGGTCCAGGAGATTTATCCATCTTCATACACTCTAATGCATCTAATATTTCCTCTACTGTGATATGGGCTATCCCCAAGGTATCATCACTAACTCCCCCAAGTTCCCCAAGTCTTAATGTTTTTCTCCACGGTAAACACAAAGGAGAAGTATTCATTGAGATCCTCGCATATCACTAGTACACAAACATGTCCACTTTGTCCTCGAGTGGACTTATTCTCTCTCTAGTTCTTCTTTTCCTTCAATATATAGTACAACCTTAATTATCTGAAGATCAGTTATCCGAATTTCGGATTACCTGAACAAGCTCTCAAGGTCCCGTAAAAATGATGTTAGGCAACTCAGCATTCAGTTGTCAGTTAAACAGCATTATGGCGTGCATTGCTAGATAATGGAAGCATGTTCGACAGCTGGCACTCAAATTACTGCTTGTTTACGATCAGATCAGTTTTCCGAACAATCAGTTATCTGAACAAAATACTCCCTTCCCGTCTCATTCGGATAATTGTATTGTGCTTAAAGAACCTCTTGGGATCCACCCTAATCTTCTCAGAGAAGGCTATCTCATGCCCCCTTGTCACCCTTCTGATTTCCTTCTTCAGTAAACTCTTGCATTCCCTGTATACCGCCAGGAATTCCCTTAATCCCAGCTGCCTGTACCTGAGCCACACCTTTTTTTCTGGTCAATGCCTCAATATCTCTTGCTATCCAGGTTTGCCTATTCCTGCCAACCTTGCCCTTCACCCTCACAGGAACATATGGACCTTGAACTCTAGCTATCTCACTTTTAAAGGCCTCCCACTTGCTGGAGGTCCCTTTACCTGCAAACAAACCACTCCCATCAACCCCTGCAAGCTCTTGTCTAATTCCAGCAACATTCACCTTGCCCTAATCGAGAACATGAACATGTGGACCAGTTTTGTCCCTCTCCATATCTATTTTAAAATTAATAGAACTATGGTCACTGGTCCCAAAGTCCTCCCCACAATCACCTCAGTCACCTGTCCTTTTCTTTTGCCCCTTCCTGACTAGGACCCTCCATATAAGATGGAGGAAGCTAGGGTCAAGCTCAGCTCCAGACGATTACAGGCAGGTGAGGAAGGAGCTTAAAAATGATCTGAGGAGAGCCAGGAGGGGGCACAAGAAAGGCTTGGCAGAACGGATTAGGGAGAACGCAAAGGCATTTTACACTTATGTGAGGAATAAGAAAATGGTCCAAGAAAGAGTAGGGCCGATCAGGGATAGCATAGGGAATTTGTGTGTGGAGTCTGAGGAGGTAGGGGAAGCCCTAAATGAGTTTTTTGCTTCTGTCTTTACGAAAGAAACAAACTTTGTAGTGAATGAAACCTTTGAAGAGCAGGTGTGCATGCTGAAATGGATAGAGAAAGAGGAAGCTGGTGTGCTGAAAATTTTGTCGAACATTAAGATTGACAAGTCGCCAGGCCCGGACCAGATTTGTCCTCTGCTGCCTTGGGAAACGAGAAATGCAATTGTTTCGCCACTTGCAAAGATCTTTTCATCCTCGCTCTCCACTGGAGTCGTACCTGAGGACTGGAGGGAGGCAAATGTAATTCCTCTCTTCAAGAAAGGAAATAGGGAAATCCCCGGCAATTACAGACCCACAAGTCTCACGTCTGTCATCTGCAAGGTGTTAGAAAGGATTCTGAGGGATAGAATTAATGACCATCTGGAAGAGCATGGCTTTATTAAATGCAGTCAACATGGCTTTGTGAGGGGCAGGTCATGCCTCACAAACCTTATCGAGTTCTTTGAGGATGTGACTAGAAAAGTTGATGAGGGTCGAGCTGTGGATGTGGTGTATATGGACTTCAGCAAGGCATTTGATAAGGTTCCCCACGGTAGGCTCATTCAGAAGGTCAGGAGGAATGGGATACAGGGGAACATAGCTGTCTGGATACAGAATTGGCTGGCCAACAGAAGACAGTGAGTGGTAGTAGAAGGAAAATATTCTGCCTGGAAGTCTGTGGTGAATGGTGTTCCACAGGGCTCTGTCCTTGGCCCTCTATTGTTTGTAATTTTTATTAATGACTTGGATGAGGGGATTGAAGGATGGGTCAGCAAGTTTGCAGATGACACAAAGGTTGGAGGTGTCGTTGACAGTATAGAGGGCTGTTGTAGGCTGCAGCGGGACATTGACAGGATGCAGAGATGGGCTAAGAGGTGGCAGATGGAGTTCAACCTGGATAAATGCGAGGTGATGTATTTTGGAAGGTCGAATTTGAAAGCTGAGTACAGGATTAAGGATAGGATTCTTGGCAGTGTGGAGGAACAGAGGGATCTTGGGGTGCAGATACATAGATCCCTTAAAATGGCCACCCAAGTGGACAGGGTTGTTAAGAAAGCATATGGTGTTTTGGCTTTCATTTACAGGGAGATTGAGTTTAAGAGTCATGAGATCTTGTTGCAGCTCTATAAAACTTTGGTTAGACCGCACTTGGAATACTGTGTCCAGTTCTGGTCGCCCTATTATAAGAAAGATGTGGATGCTTTGGAGAGGGTTCAGAGGAGGTTTACCAGGATGCTGCCTGGACTGGAGGGATTATCTTATGAGGAGAGGTTGACTGAGCTCGGACTTTTTTCATTGGAGAAAAGGAGGACGAGAGTGGACCTAATTGAGGTATACAAGATAATGAGAGGCATAGATAGAGTCGATAGCCAGAGACTATTTCCCAGGGCAGAAATGACTAACACGAGGGGTCATAGTTTTAAGCTGGTTGGAGGAAAGTATAGAGGGGATGTCAGAGGCAGGTTCTTTACACAGAGAGTTGTGAGAGCATGGAATGCGTTGCCAGCAGCAGTTGTGGAAGCAAGGTCATTGGGGACATTTAAGAGACAGCTGGACATGCATATGGTCACAGAAATTTGAGGGTGCATACATGAGGATCAATGGTCGGCACAACATCGTGGGCTGAAGGGCCTGTTCTGTGCTGTACTGTTCTATGTTCTATGTTCTATATACTGCTTGAGGAAACACTTCTGAATGCACTTAACAAATTCCACTTCAGCTAATCCTTTAACACTCTGGCAGTCCTAATCAATGTTAGGAAAGTTAAAATTCCCTACTATGATAACCCAAAAGGTCTTCCAGTCCTCAGTCCTTGGGCCAGAGAAGGACTGAAAATTAACGCCAGGGCCCCTAATATTTCCTCCTAAGCTTCCTTCAACACTTTGGGATATATCTCATCTGGGCCTGTAGATTTATCCACATTTTACCAGTTGCTAAACCCTCTAGTACTTGCCCTCTCTTTATATTAATTTCTTCCAATATTTCACAGTTCTCCACTGTCATGTCTATACTTGCATCTACTGTGAAGACTAATGCGAAGTATTAGTGAGGACTATGGCCATGTCTTCAGATTTACGCACAGATTCCTCTGTGGTGTCTTCTGGAGCCTAGTCTTTTCCGAGCTATTCTCTGGCTGTTTCTATGTTTAAAATCTCCTTGGGTTTTCCTGCATCTCACCCACAAAACTTTTCTTATGCACTCCCTTTGCCTTCCTAATTTCTTTTTAGGTCATCCCTCCATCCACTATTTACACTTCTCAAGGGACTCTGCTGGATTGAGCCTTCAGTTACTCTTTTCTTTCCTAATCCTAATCTTCATGTCCCTTGACCTCCAGTGGACACCATCCCACTCTTCATCTTTAGGAGAGTATATTTTCATTGTCTTGTCAAATATAAAACAAAGAGCTACAGATGCTGGAGATCTGAAATTAAAACTGAATTCACTGGAGAAACTCAGCAGGTCTGGCAGCATCTGTGAAGAGAGATACAGAGTTTACATTTTGGGTATGATATACTCCCATGAGTCAGTGATTGGTAAGAAGATCAAGGGTCATGGGAAGAAGGCAGCAGAATGGGGTTGAGAAACGTATCATCCATAATCAAACGGTGGAACAGATTTGATGGGCCAAATGGCCTAATTTTGCTTCTGTAGCTTATGATCTTACAGTCTGTGACCTCAGCTCATCTGTCTTATGCGTCAGGCTCCTTGTATTGAAATATATCCCATTAGCTTTGACAAACATATTTCCTTGTAATCTGGCCATCTTTTCTGCACCTTCCAAATTCACTCACTCACATTTCAATTCAAGAACAAAGAACACAAAGAACAAAGAAAATTCCAGCACAGGAACAGGCCCTTCAGCCCTCCAGGCCTGCGCTGATCCAGATCATCTACCTAAATCTGTCGCCTATTTTCTAAGGATCTGTGTCCCTCTGCTCCCTGCCCATTCATGCGTCTATCCAGATACATCTTAAATAATACTATCATGCCCACCTCTACCACCTCCTCTGGTAATGCATTCCAGGATCTGGATTCTTGGTGCTGGAAGAGCACAGCAGTTCAGGCAGCATCCAAGGAGCTTCGAAATCGACGTTTTGGGCAAAAGCCCTTCATTTATTCCTGATGAAGGGCTTTTGCCCGAAACATCAATTTCGAAGCTCCTTGGATGCTGCCTGAACTGCTGTGCTCTTCCAGCACCACTAATCCAGAATCTGGTTTCCAGCATCTGCAGTCATTTTTTTGACCACCTTAATGCATTCCAGGCACCCACCACCCTCTGCATCGAGCACTTTCCATGCATATCTTCCTTAAACTTTTCCCCTCTCATCTTGAAATCATGACCCCTAGTAATTGAGTGCCCCACTCTGGGGAAAGAAAGTTTCTTGCTATCCACCCTGTCTGTACCTCTCATGGTTTTGTAGGCCTCAATCAGGACCCCCTCAACCTCTGTCTTTCTGATGGAAATAATCCTAGTCTATTCAACCTCTCTTCATAGCGAGTGCCCTCCATACCAGGCTACATCCTGGTGAACCTCCTCTGCACCCTCTCTAAAGCATCCACATCCTTTTGGGAGCGTGGTGACCAGAACTGCACACAGTATTCTAAATGTGACCGAACCAAAGTCCTATACAACCGTAACATGACCTGCCAACCTCTTGTATTCAATACCCCGTCCAGTGAAGGAAAGCATGCCGTATGCCTTCTTGACCACTCTATCAAGCTGCTCCATCTCAGCTACTCTCCCACTGAATTATTTGGAACTTTGGATTTCATGCCCCCAGGAGATTGTAGGTTCTCAGCTGCTGCCTATTTAAGATAACGTTTGACAGTATTTTTAGGCATTGAGAATGTATGGAGTCGATGGGAAGGTGTGGTTGAGGTAAAGGATCAGTCATGATTGGTAGAATAGGCTAGATGGGGGCTGAATGGCCTATGCCTCATTTGCTTTCTTAAGTTCTCATATTTAAGATATGAAGCTATACACTGAAGACAGCCCTACCAGTTGCCACAGGGGGTTGAGATACTGTCTCCTGGTTGATATTCCATAGTGTGTTTTGAGCTGGGTGATCCACATCGACACTCTGACACAGGTACACACTGTGAATCCTGAAGCAAATGACCTCTGGGACACCGACAACCTGTAGGGAAACATCAAATTTCAGTCTGACAGATCAGAGCTGAGCCAAGAGGAGGGGGGAAAAGGCCATCAAATATCTTCATTGAGGTTGTATTGTATATTGTTTCTTGAGTGTAGGTTTTTGCTGTTTGAGTTGTGGGTTTTCTATGAATCTGAACTTAATAATTAACTTATAAGGTTTTTCTGTAGTTGTGGGGATTTTCATTTTAAAACAGTTTTTGAGGCCCGTCTTTGGAGAGAACGGGGTTTTTCAACCAACAATACAATTTTTGTTTATTTTAGATTATCTTGTGACCCAGTCAGGCAAATGATGCGGCCTTAATGGGGATTTAGCTCGAGAGTCAGGTCTCCATTTTTAACAGAGCAGAGAGAAGAGAGAGCTGCCAGGAAGTTTTTAAGTGGGTGAGGTCTAAACCCATTACCCCACACCATCGGGCTTCCCTCCCACCCACTTCCTCTAACCTTACTAAGAGTCTGTAAATTCGGTAAGTTTTCAGGTTTTCTTATTTTATTTCTTCTCTTCCTTGTTTAGTCCTGTGTGGGCTTTCAGAGTAGCGGGATATGGCTGTTCGGGCAGTTGCATGTTCCTCCTGCAGAATGTGGCAGGTGAGAGACATGACACATGTCTCTGTCAACTACATCAGCGGGAAGTGTATCCAAGTCCAGCTCCTCGAAAACCGAGTTAGGGAACTGGAGCTGGAGCTGGATGAACTACGGATCATCTGGGAGGCTGAGGGGGAAATTGAGAGGATGTACAGGGAAGTGGTCACTCCCCAGACACAGGGTAAGGACAGCTGGGTTACTGTCAGGGGGAGGAAAGGAACCGACTGTCAGAGTAGGGATCCCCTGTGGCCGTTCCCCTCAGCAATAAGTATACCGTTTTGGATACTGCTGGTGGGGACAGCCTACCAGGGGAAAGCCATAGTTGTCAGGTCTCTGGCACTAAGGCTCAGAAGTGAAGGGGGAGGAAATAGAAAAGTGCTAGTGGTAGGGGACTCAATAGTTAGACGGATTGACAGATTTTGTGGTCAGGAACGGGACTCCCGGAAGGTATATTGCCTCCCCGGTGCCAGGGTCCGGGATGTCGCCGATCGGGTTTATAGGGAGAGGGTGAGCAGCCAGAAATCGTGGCACATATTGGCACCAATGATATAGCCAGGAAAGGGATTGAGGATCTGAAAAGTGACCACAGAGAGTTAGGTTGGAAGCTGAAGAGCAGGATGAGTACAGTAGTGATCTCAGGTTTGCTACCGGTGCCACGAGATAGTGAGGTGAGGAACAGGCAGTGTATGCAGCTTAACATGTGGCTGTGAGGCTGGTGCAGGAGGGAGGACTTCAGATACCGAGACCATTGGGATACCTTCTGGGGAAGGTGGGACCTGTACATGAAGGATGGGTTACACCTGAACTGGAGGGGCACAAATGTCCTGGATCGGAGATTTGCTCGTGTGGTTCGGGAGGGTTTAAACTAGTTTGGCAGGGGGTGGGAACCAGAGCTACATACCTGAGATGGGGGTAGCTGTAGACGGGGCAGTGACAGAATGTAGTGAATCAATTGGGAGGGTTTTTCACACGATGAAACAAAGGGTCCGGTTAAAGTGTGTCTGCTTTAACGCAAGAAGTGTTCAAAATAAGAGTGACAAACTTAGAACATGGATCAGTACTTGGGGCTACGATGTTGTGGCCATAACAGAGACGTGGATTTCACAGGAGCAGGAATGGGTGCTAGATTTTCCAGGGTTTAGAACGTTTAAAAAGAACAGGGAGGGTGGAAAAAGAGGAGGGGGTGTAGCATTGCTAATCAGAGAGTGCATCACGGCTACAGAAATGAAGGTTGTTGAGGAAGGTTTGTCTACTGAGTCAGTATGGGTGGGAGTTAGGAACAGCAAGGAGACAGCCACCTCATTGGGGGTTTTCTACAGACCACCTAATAGCAGTGGGGAGTTTGAAGAACTCATAGGCTGGGCTAATTATGGAAAAATGTAGATGTAGCAGGGTTGTTGTTATGGGTGACTTCAACTTTCCCAAAATCGACTGGAACCTCCTTAGTGCAGATGGTTTGGATGGAGCTGTTTTTGTCAGGTGTGTTCAGGAGGGTTTCCTTACTCAGTATGTAGACAGACCAACGAGGGGAGAGGCCATTCTGGATTTGGTGCTCTGCAACGAGCCAGGACAAGTGTCAGATCTCGCAGTGGGAGAACACTTTGGTGAAAGTGATCACAACTGCCTCACATTTAGCATAGCCTTGGAGAGGGTAAGGAGCAGTTACCGAGGGAAGATATTTAATTAAGGAAAAGGAAATTATGAAGATATCAGACAGGAATTGGGAAGTACAGACTGGGAGCAATTGTCCACAGAAAAGGCACAGCAGACATGTGGAGATTATTTAAGGAGCAGTTGTTGTGAGTGATGCATAAATTTGATCCTCTGAGACAGGTAAGAAGGGGTAAGATTAAGGAACTTTGGATGACGAGAACAGAGGAGCTTCTTGTCAAAAGGAAGAAGGGAGCTTACGCAAGGTGGAGGAAGCAAGGATCTAGCACAGCTTTAGAGGATTTACAGGTTTGCTAGAAAGGAGCTCAGAAATGGACTGAGGAGAGCCAGGAGGGGGTACGATAAAGGCTTGGCAAGAAGGATTAGGGAGAACCCAAAAGCATTTTACTCCTACGTGAGGAATAAGAGAATGATCAGGGAGAAGGTAGGGCTGATCAGGGATAGCGTAGGGAGTCGAGTCTGAGCAGATAGGGGAAGCTCTAATTGAGTTTTTTGCTTTGGTTTTCACTAAGCAAAGGGACCTTGTCATGAATGAGATCTTTGAGGAGCTGGGAAACAGGCTTAAACAGATCAAGATGGATGAAGTTGATGTGCTGGAAAGTTTGGAAAACATTAAGATTGATCAGTCCCCAGGGCCAGACCAGATTTATGCTGAAAATGTGTTGCTGGAAAAGCGCAGCAGGTCAGGCAGCATCCAAGGAACAGGAGAATCGACATTTCGGGCAACAGCCCTACTTCAGGCTGATGCCCGAAATGTTGATTCTCCTGCTCCTTGGATGCTGCCTGACCTGCTGCGCTTTTCCAGCAACACATTTTCAGCTCTGATCTCCAGCATCTGCCGTCTTCACTTTCTCCCAGACCAGATTTATCCAAGGCTGCTCCCAGGAAGCGAGAAAGGAGGTCACTAAGCTGCTGGCGAAGTTTTTGCTTCCTCATCCTCCACGGGAGTCGTACCAGATTATTGGAAGGAGGCAAATGTTGTTCCTCTTTTCAAGAAGGGGAATAGGGAAATCCCTGGCAATTACAGACCAGTCAGTCTTACGTCTATGGTCAGCAAGGTTTTGGAAAAAACTCTGAGGGATCGGATTTATGACTATTTGGAAAATCATAGAGTTATTAAAGGCAGTCAGCATGGCTTTGTGAGGGGCAGGTCGTGCGTCACAAATCTTATTAAGTTCTTTGAGGAGGTGACAAGACAGGTCGACAAAGGCTGAGCAGTGGATGTGGTATATATGGACTTCAGCAAGGCATTTGATAAGGTTCCCCATGGTAGGCTCATTCATGAAGTCAGGAGGTATGGGATACAGGGAGATTTGGCTATCTGGATTCAGAATTGGCTGGCTGACAGAAGGCAGAGTGTGGTTGTAGATGGAAAGTATTCTGCCTGGAGGTCAGTGTTGAGTGGGGTCCCACAGGGCTCTGTTCTTGGGCCTCTGCTCTGAGTAGTTTCTATAAATGACTTGGATGAGGAGGTTGAGGGGATTGGCTTATTAGGAGACACTGAGTAAATTGGGATTATATTCATTGGAATTCAGAAGAATGAGGGGGGATCTTATAGAAACATATAAAATTACGAAGAGAATAGATAATATAGAGGTAGAGAGGATGTTTCCACTGGCATGTGAAGCTAGGGTAAGAGGGCATAGCCTCAAGATTAGAGGGAGCAGGTTTAGGACTGAATTGAAAAGGAACTTCTTCACCCAGAAGGTTGTTAATCTATGGAATTTCTTGCCCAGGGAAGTAGTTGATGCTAATTCAGTAAACGCTTTTAAAGCTAAAGTCAATTTTTTTTTAAAATAAAGGAATTAAAGGTCATGGTGAGAGTGTGGGCAGGTGGAGCTGAGGCCACAGAAAGATCAGCTGTGATCTTATTGAATGGAGGAGCAGGCTCGAAGGGCCGGACGGCCTACTCCTGCTCCTAGATCTTATGTTCTCCTGGGAAAGGTAGGAGCTAGGTTACCTACGAGAGAGGAGTTAGTGTTCATTCCTGACTAAAATGTTATGTCAAAACTCTGAAGAGGTTACTTAAAGCTGAGTATATTGAGGCTAAGATGTGATAGCTTCAGCAAGATGCTAAGTACAGTTCCAGTCTAATAGCTGGAGTCACAAAAGACTTAAATCTCCTGAAATGACGGATGTGGGGATTGTGTTGTGGGTATTTGAGTGGTGTTTTGAATACAGTACAAAAGGTGTGTTGGCTTCAATGCAAAAGTTAATTTGTTTGATTTCAATTTATAAAGGATTTTTTTGGAAGTAGCAGGACTTTGCTTTTGTTGCGTGTTTAAGAATCTTTGAATTTGTGCTATAAAATGATATTCTAGATTATTCTATTCTATCCTTGGTTCTTTTGTAATAAATTTCTATTTTATTGTTAAAGCAAACTCTGCGGCATTGTGTGTATCTGTTTCAGTGAAACACAACTTTGTTAAAACCAAAACAAATAACAACATTCTGCATCAATCTGGTTTCCAGGCTGGGATATCCACATACCAGGCTTGCATCCTCCCTGGAGACACTCCACGTGATCCCACAAGTCGGTACAGGTCCTTGGACAGTGATTTGCACATGACACAAACTCTTTCCCTCTGTCTTCACAGACCTCTCCTGAAAATGGACAATAGTTTGTGAATACACTGAAGGTTTCATAGGTCTTTTAACAGTTGTCTCATCAGGCAGCTACAGCTGAACCACCTTGTAGAAGAATCAGCCACATTCCAGAAGTACAATCATACTGGACTAGAAACATTAAATCGGTTTCTCTCTCCACGGAGAATGCTAGACGTGCTGAGTTTCTCCAGCAGTTACTGCTTTTATTTCAGATCTCCAGCATCCACAATACTGTTTTTATTGCTCACTTTGAACCAGGAATCCCTGTCTTGAAACCCAAAACATATTTACTCCAAAAACTGTCAGCTAGCAGGTTGATACAAAGGGAGCAACTGTTCCACAGAAAGGGCACAGCAAACACGTGGAGACTATTTAAGAGCAGTTGTTGTGAGTGATGCACAAATTTGTTCCTCTGAGAAAGGTAAGAAGGGGTAAGATTAAGGAACTTTGGGTGACGAGAACAGAGGAACTTCTCGTCAAAAGGAAGAAGGCAGCTTACTTAAGGTGGAGGAAGCAAGGATCTAGAACAGCTTTAGAGGATTACAGGCTTACTACAAAGGAGCTCAGAAATGGACTGAGGAAAGCCAGGAGGGGGCATGAAAAAGGCTTGGCAAGAAGGATTATTTCATTGGTTTGTTGTCATCAAAACATTATATTTCAAATTCAACTGGAGTTTGAGTATCTTGGAGCATAATTTAAAATGATTGGCTGAATTTGAGTTTGTTCTTGTTTCATGGCAACTCAGCTGCACTATTGATTTCACAGTCAAATGTTCCATTTTAAATTCTCTCAGCATACTCTGCGCCTAAGCCTGTGCCAGATTCCAGTCTCTCTTAAAGGTACAGTACACACTGATACCTTCATAACAGGAGGCAGTGGGAGAGAGGCAGCGAGTGGTTATATTGAAGGGGATATTTTGACTTGGGACTGCTAACTGGGAGAAAAATCAAACAGAGACTATCCTCCATTGTGTTGTGTGGCACCATCACTGTGCTAAATGGGACAGACATCAAAAAGATCTAGCAACTCAAGACTGGGCATCCATAAGGTGCTGTTAGCCATCAAAGCAGCAGAATTGTACTCCAGCACAATCTGTAAACTTGTGGCCTGGCATATCCCCCACTCAACTATTACCATCAAGCCAGGGGATCAAACCTGGTTCAATGAAGAATGCAGGAGGGAATGCCAGTAGCAGAACCAGACGTACCTGAAGATGAGGTGTCAACCTGGTGAAGCCACCAAAACATGCAGCAAGTTAAAGAGCTAAGTGATCCCACAACCTATAGATCACACCCAAGCTCTGCAGTCCTGCTGCATCCAGTTGTGAATGGTGGTGGACAATTAAAGAACTCATTGGAGAAGGAGGTTCAACAATATGCCTATCCTCAATGATAGAAGATCACAACGGAACAGTGATTAGATTAGATTTCCTACAGTGTGGAAACAGGCCCTTCGGCCCAAAAAGTCCACACTGATCCTCTGAAGAGTAACTCACCCAGACCCATTTCTGATTGACTAATGCACCTATCACTATGGACAATTTAGCATAGACAATTCACCTGACCTGCACATCTTTGGATTGTGGGAGGAAACCAGAGCACCCAAAGGAAAACCACGCAGACACGGGGAGAATAAGGAGAAACTTTTTCTGCCAGAGAGTGGTGCATCTGTGGTATTCATTGCCATAGAAGGCTGTGGAGGCCAGTCATTGAGTACATTTAAAACAGAGAAAGATACTTTCTTGATTGCCAAGGGGATCAAAGGTTACGGGGAGAAAGTGGGCAAATGGGATTGAAAAACCTATCAGCCATGATTGAATGGCAGAGCAGACTGGATGGGCCAAAGGGCCTAATTTCTGCTCCTATGGTCTTATCAGTGTTGGCAAGCGAGAAATGTCCAAGTCAAATGAATAAGAAACAAAATTTAAATTTCCTTTCTCGTGCATCATTTGTTCAGTCAGAAGTGCTTTTTCTGCTCTATCCTCCTGTTTCTATCCTCACTCCAGATGACATCAGACACCATCTGGATAGAAAAGACCCTGATGTCCCACTTGTTTATTCTACCCACCACTCCCCCTCAGGATCTTACCCCCAACCTCTCAGAATCCTCCTCCTCCCCCTCATAAACATCCCACGCCCTCCATCAGGGTCTTATCTCATGATTAGATTAGATTATTTACAGTGTGGAAATAGGCCCTTCGGCCCAACAAGTCCACACTGACCTTCCGAAGAGCAACCCACCCAGATCTACTCCCCTACATTTACCCCTTCACCTCACACTACGGACAATTTAGCCTGGCCAATTCACCGAACCGCCACATTTTTGGATTGTGGGAGGAAACCGGACCACCCGGAGGAAACCCGCGCAGACATGGGGAGAATGTGCAAACTCCACACAGACAGTTGCCTGAGGTGGGATTTGAACCTGGGTCTCTGGCGCTGTAAGGCAGCAGTGCTAACACTGTGCCACCGTACCACCATGTACCCGCGTCTCACCCCCTCGGTCTGATTCCCCACTCCAAGTTACCACTCAGGCTGTTCTGCATCTGCTCAGTGACATCCTTGACCCTGAGACTAGTAGAGCAACAGTCCCTGATCCATCTGGTAAATCAGTTCTGCTCCGAACTGTTTCATGAACCTTAGTTCAAATGATGACATCCCTCCTTTTTCCCTTTGTATTGTTCCTGAATTCCCAGGAGTATGAGGGTTCAGCCTCCTCCATGTGATAACTTGTGCAGATCCTAAACTTTCTTACACAACAGACATAGTTGGACATGCAGTTTTATATCGAAGATAAAAAATTGTTACAAGATTGTCAGTAACCATGATGTCATTATCATAATGGAAGTTAGTTCTATGTATAATCTGCAATCACTTACCTGGACACATGGCAGTGTTACAACTTTCTGACTGGAATTTGGGACCTTGACAGTTGGCAGTGTCCTGGGGGTGGGTGAGGGTACGTTCTCTGATGCGAAAGCCTCCACTGCAGGGCTCTCGGCAGGGACTCCACGCACCCCAGGAACCCCAAGAACAGTCGTCTGTAAAACAGACAGTACCCATGTATTGCTTTGAGTCATTGACAGAGAGGTATCATTGTAAGAGAGACAGGTCTCAAAGGGACATGGAAAGGCAGAGGGACTGGGAAAAAGTGCTAAAATAATTTGTGGAACTTCACATGAAAAAGTCCAGGGCCTGCCTTCTGAATCCTGGGCATCAAGGAACCTTAGTGACTAGAAGTTACCAAGTTCAAAATCACACAACACCACGTTATAGTCCAATGGGTTTATTTAGATGTACAAGCTTTTGGAGTGCTGTTCCTTCGTCAGGATCATAGGACGCAGAATTTATAGCAAAAGATCAAAGTGTCATACAACCGATGTGAAGTAATGAACAAATGTAGATTGCTGCTAAGTCTTTAATCACTTAGAATGGGGATGCAGGTTCTGATTGATTAATATGTAAATCCCAGAACTTCTTTCAAGTCAAATTACTGAAATAAGGTTTTATATAAAAAAGAAGTGACATCTTAACTCAGGCAATGGATCAAGGCGTGAGGTTAGAGTCTGTCTCCATTCCAACTTTGAGTCAGACTGGTTCTATTTCCAAAGTAGGAATTTATCAAATGTCACATGGACTGACTGCCTATAGATTGTGTGCCTTTTGAACAAAATAGAATGTATCTACAGATACAAATTTGCAAATGAAAATTCACAGATTCCAACCTTACACCTTTAATACATTGCCTGAGCTGAGATGTCACTCTTTTTGATAAAACCTCAAGTTATCTCGGGAATGTGACTTGAAGGAAGTTCTGGGATTTACATATTAATGAATTGAAACTTGCGTACCATTCTAAGTGATTAAAGACTCAACAGTGATCTAGGTTTGTTCAATATATTGCAGCAGTTGTGCAAAACTTCAATTTTTTGGCATAAATTTGTGTCCTATGATCCCGCCCCATGAGCTACCTTATGAAGGAGCAGCATTCCAAAAGCTTGTATTTCCAAATAGACCGATTGGACTATAACCTAGTGTTGTGTAAATTTTAACATTGTCCACCCCAGTCCCAACACTGGCACATCCACATAATACAAATTACCAGACTGTTTTCAATAGGATGTTGGAGTGAAGACATCAATCACAAAAATATTCTTAACTCAGAGAGAAATGATAGAAAAGCTCATGAAACATGCAAAAAGCAACCAGGAGAAGGAGTAGACCATTCAGCCCCTCAAGCCTGCTCTGCCAGACAATAGGATCTTGGTTGATCTGATTGTTACCACAAATCCACAAATCCTGATAACCGTCCACCTCCTTGCTTAATAAAAATCCATCTATCTCTACTGTAGAAATATTCAAAAACTCTGCTTCCTGTACCTTTCAGAAAGAGAGCTCCAAAGACACTCAATTCTTTGAGAGGAAAACAAATCACCTCATCTGTGTTTTAAATGAGCGCCCCCTGATTTTCTAATAGTGACCCCTAGTATTAGATTCTCCCACATAGGAAACATGCTGTCCACACCGACTGCCTGTCAAGATTCTTCAGGTTTTATATGTTTCAATCTAGTGTTGTTCTCCTAAACTCGGTCATTCCAAGGGTTAGCCTGGTCAATGTAATGGAAGTTTCACTGAGCTGGTAATAGAAAAGCCAGCTCAATGTTCTGGGATTCATTGGTTCATATCGCATTGTGCAAGGTAGTGAAATTTGAATTCAATAAAAACATTCTGGAATTAAAAGTCAGTTTTAATGGTGACCATATAACCATTGCAGATAGTTATAAAAATCCAGCTGGTTCACTAATTGCCTTAATGAAGAGAATCTGCCATCCTTACTTGGTCTGGCCTACATGTGACTCTTATCGCACCTCTGAAATGACCTTAGTATGATATTCCATTCCAGGGCAATTAGGGATGAGCAATAAATGCTGGCCCAGTCAGTGACATCCACATCTGATAAATGATTTAAAAACTAGCCATTTCTGAACTATTTGCAGTACATTTCCACCCTTCCTCAATCAAGTAGGTAAAACTGACCAGAAATCGGCCAAATGTCATTTCTGTTGAATATCCTGGAGAATTTACCTCTGATTATCCAGGTACCACATCCCTCCAGCACCCCTGTCAGGTGATTCCAAAAATGTCAAAGCACTCACCATTGTTGTCATGTCCCAGGACCCCAGGTGGCAGTGCCATCTTTGATCCCCAGCTGTGCACCCAGGAAAAAGTGTGGCAATGCCAAGGCACTCCATACCAACTCTCCTCAGGTAACAGAGGTGGTATGGCCGAGACTTCATTGCACAGTCTCACACCTGTCACTGTTTAAGCACTAGGACACACAGCTTACCCACATCCATCTGTCTATATTACTGCTGCTCTTTCTCCAATGTAGCTCAGAATCTTCCCATTGCTCAGAGAGATGGACCGGGGGGTGGGGGGCATTCACACCAAACAGTTTTAAACATTTACATTCATTCAGCAACAGCAGAAATAAACAAACAGATGCTGATGTTCTTTGCCTCTGGGAATGGATTGGGACTGTTTGCCTTTTGAGCATCAACAGATTTACAGTCAATGATTGATCACAGCTTCCAGTTCATATCTACTGAAGCTGACTGGAAATGAAGACTTGTCTGGCTTGTTGCTGCTCTGCTTTTTGTCATGCCAAAGGTGGTCTTCCAACTGCTCAATGTCCTCATCTTCCTCCTTGGAGGACAGTGCTGCCCTCCTAACTCTTCAGCTCCCACCACATCTGCTCTCTCCCTGGTGAAGTTGTGCAGAGCACAGCACATCTTGCTTGGATTACCTTCCTTGGCAGACTGATGTGAATTTCTGAACCTCTTTATGTTGATAAGGGGAGGGGGATTGGATATATTGGATTGGAAGCTAGGCAACAAGCCAGGCCAGGTGTCAGATCTCTCAGTGGGAGAGCACTTCGGTAACAGTGACCACAACTGCCTCACCTTTACCATAGCCATGGAGAGGGATAGGAACAGACAGAATGGAAAGGTATTTAATTGGGGGAGGTGAAATTGCACTACTATTAGACAGGAGCTGGGGAGTATAAATTGGGGACAATTGTTCTACTGGAAAGGCATAACAGAAATCTGGAAGCTGTTTAAGGAGCACTTGTTGTGAGGAGTGAATAATTTTGTCCCACTGAGACAGGCAAGGAATGGTAAAGTGGGGGAGCCTTGGATGACAAGAGAAGGAGAGCTCCTCTTAAAGAGGAGGAAGGAAGCTTACTTAAGGTTGAGGAAGCAAAGATCTGGCACAGCTTTAGAGGATCGTAGGGTTGTTAGGAAAGAACTCAAAAATGGACTGAGGAGAGCTAGGAGGGGGCACGAGAAAGCCTTGGTGGGATGGATTAGGAAAAACTCAAAGTCCTACATGTATGTGAGGAATAAGAGAATGATCAGAGAGAGAGTAGGGCCGATCAGGGATAGTGAAGGGAACTTGTACCTGGAGTCTGAAGAGGTAGAGGAGGCCCTAAATGAGTTCTTTGCTTCAGTATTCACTAGAGAGAGGGACCTTGTTGATAGTGAGAGCACTGTGGACCAGGTTCATAGACTTGAACAGGTTTGATATTAAAGAAGTGGATGTGCTGGAAATTCTGCGTAGCATCAAGATAGCCAAGTCCCCAGGGCCGGACCAGATATATCCAAGATTACTACGGGAAGCAAGGAATGAGATTGCTGTGCCTCTGGTGATGATCTTTGCAACCTCTCTCTCCACAGCAGTAGTACCGGATGATTGGAGGGAGATAAATGTTGTTCCTCTGTTCAAGAAAGGGAATAGGGAAATCCCTGGGAATTACAAACCAGTCAGTCTTATGTCTGTGGTAAGCAAAGTATTGGAAAGGATTCTGAGAGTTGGATTTATGACTATTTGGAAAAACATAGTTTGATTAAAGGTAGTCATCATGACTTTGTGAGTGTCAAGTCATGCCTCACAAGCCTTATTGAGTTCTTTGAGGATGTGACGAGAAGAGTTGTTGAAGGTCAAGCAGGTGATGTGGTGTATATGGATTTCAGTAAAGCATTTGATAAGGTTCCCCATGGTAGGCTCATTCAGAAGTTTAGGAGGCATGGGATACAGGAAAATTTGGCTGTCTGGATACAGAATTGGCTGGCTAAAAGAAGACAACGGGTTGTACTGGATGGAAAGTATTCTGCCTGGAGGTCGGTGTCCAGTGGTGTCCCGTAGGGATCTGTTCTGGGACCTCTGTTCTTTGTGAGTTTTCTGAATTACTTGGATGAAGAATTGGAAGGGTGGGTTAGTCAGTTTGCCAATGACACAAAGGTCGGTGGTGTTGTAGATAGTCGAGGGCTTTTGCAGGCTACAACAAGACATTGAAAGGATGCACAGCTGGGCTGAGAAGTGGCAGATGGAGTTCAACCTGGATAAATTCAAAGTGATTCATTTTGGAAGGTCGAATTTGAATGCTGAATACAGGGATAAAAACAGGATTCTTGGCAGTGTGGAATAACAGTGGGATCTTGGGGTCCACGTACAGAGATCCCTCAAACTTGCCACCCAAGTTGATAGGTATGGTGTTTTGGTTTTCATTAACAGGGGACTGAGTTTAAGAGCTACGAGGATTTGCTGCAGCTCCATAAAACCCGGATTAGATCACACTTGGAATATTGCGTCCAGTTCTGGTTGCCTCATTATAGGAAAGATTAGATGCTTTAGATGGGGTGCAGATGAGATTTACTAGGATACTGCCTGGATTGGAGGGCTTGTCTTATGAAAAGAGGTTGAGTGAGCTTGGGCTTTTCACACTGGAGAGAAGGAAGATAGGTGACTTGATAGAGGTGTACGAGGTAATGAGAGGCGTACATAGAGTCGATCGCCAGAGATATTTCCCCAGGACAGAAATAGGTATCATGAGGGGTCATCATTTTATGGTGATTGGAGGAAGGTTTAGGGGAGATGTCAGAGGTAAGTTCTTTATACAGAGAGTGGTGGGTGTGTGGATTGCCCTGCCAGTGATGGGAGTAAAGTCAGAGACATCAGGGATACTTAGGCAATGCTGACAAGCACATGGATGGTCATAAATTGAGGGGTTGATCTTAGATTAAGGTAAATACTCCATACAACTTTGTGGGTCAATGGACCTGCACTGTGCTGTGCTGTTCTGTGCTGTTTGTCAGGAAGCCTGGCTCCACCATGGCCCCGGGGTGAAACAGGCTGCATTGTATCTCAGCCTCACTTGGAGGATGTGTAAGAGATTCATCAGTCATGGTCACAAACATTAGCCCTCATCTCCCAGTAACCAAAAAAAAAGGAAGAACCACTTCTGAAAAAGAGTCAGTGGACTCAAAACGCTAACTCTGCTTTCTCTCCACAGATGCTGCTCGACTTAATGAATTTCTGCAGCAAGTTCTGACTTTGTTTCTCTCAATAACCATCCTTATAAGGCAACTGGTCCATGAAATTAAGCAGGAATGTGGGAGTTCTCAAGGATATAGATATCATGGCAGCTCTTAAGTATCCAATTTGAGAATGCCCTGACTATTAGCAGCCAGATTGACCATGACTCACTCCACGGCCTGACATCAGACAGAACCCCTGATCCTGACCTCCTCATGTGGACAACTGACTGTGAGCAGATGCCGTTGTTGACTGTCTGCACTGGGGCCTTCCTGACCAATTGTACCCCCTCCTAGAGCTGACCAAGGGCCATCCCTTCACACTTGAGACATGGTTATTTGGAGAAGAGAAGTATGCACAGTGTGTCTGACTCAGTTGCTGCCACAGCTGTAGGTGTGAGATTGATGTCGTATGCTGCTGTGCAGTAACACGCTCACCCTCTTGACTGGCTTTGTGCTTGCACTGAGCAAAATTGTAAAACAGTATTCAAGTGTCCGAGCCCAGCTGAGGAAGCACACAGCCAAAAGACCAGGCAAGGAAGCAGTGAGCATCAAATTTGGTACAAAATGAGTCAGTGCTAAGACAATGAGCGAGCAGCTTGGAACTAAAATTGGATCCTATTTTTGGATGTAGGTTTGCTCGCTGAGCTGAAAGGTTCATTTCCAGACATTTCATTACCTTACTAGGTAACATCTTCAGTGGACTTTATGCAAAGCAATGCTGAAACTTCTTGCTTTCTATTTATATGTTTGGGTTTCTTTGGGTTGGTGATGTTATTTCCTGTGGTGAAGTCACTTCCTGTTCTTTTTCTCGGGGGTGGTAGATGGGGTCTAACTCATGTTTCTAGGAATTCTCATGCATGTGTTTGTTTGGCTTGTCCCAATCGAAGTGGTGTCCTTCCTCATCCATATGTGATGATACTAGTGAGAGAGGGTCATGTCTTTTTGTGGCTAGTTGGTGTTCATGTATCCTGGTGGCTAGTTTTCTGCCTGTTTGTCCAATGTAGTGCTTGTTACAGTCCTTGCACTGTATTTTGTAAATTATGTTAGTTTTGCTCATTGTCTGTATAGGGTCTTTCAAGTCCCACTTTGACTGGGACAATACATCCATCCCAGGACAAACCAAACAAAGACATGCATGAGAATCCCTAGTAAGGTAATGAAACGTCTGGAAATGAACCTTTCAGCTCAGCGTGCAAACCTACATCCAAAACCTCAACCTGAGCTACAAATCTTCTCAAAACTCGATTAGATTCTATTGTCACGTGTACTTAGATACAGGAGTACAGGTGTGCAGTGAAAAATGTACAATGTTGTCATTCCCAGCACCAACTTAGGTTCAAAGATACACAGGAACAAACTCTTAGGTACAAAGTAGGAAAATAAAGAAATAAGCTTAAATGTTCAACAGCCTATTTTAAGCTTAGCTTGCACTCCTGATCTCCTCTGCTTTGGCTCGTTCTCTGGGAGACCTCGAGCTGCCTGCTCTCGTTGCTGCTATAGATATCAGGGGACCTCCCTCACTGCTGCATTGGGCTCACTCTCCAACTGGCAAATCCCACTCTGGGCCCCTAACTACTGCCATGCACCAAACTCAATGAAGCTGAGATGCTGTCACCATTGCTACCTCAACAACAGAGCTCTCCCCAGAAAATAACGAAGGAGAAGAAAATACAAACTAAAAAACTTTGAAAGAAAGAGAGAAAAGAAGAAGAATAAGACAAATGAATGGAATGGTGAGACTTACTGTGCTGTCGCTGCAGCCTGTTCAGCCCATGAGCTGGGTCCCTGTGCCTGCAGCAACATTGCAATGAGAATTTGCCAATGAGCTCCAAAGTGCAGTGTTGAAGCGTAGAATTCCACAGACAGTAGATGGGAGGTGTGCCCAAGTGATGATACAGTGTAGCTATTCGACATTGGATGCCACTGTTTCTGGGCGTGGAGTGTGAGCAGTTGCCATGTTGCAATGTGCCCTGAGATGTTGGTGACAGGAGTCACCCAGTACAGCTAGGAATTTCATGTTAGGAATTCTCAACATTGAATTTTTATTTGCAGGTGATGGACTGGGTGACTGTGTATGAATGAGGCAAGTTTACAAGTAATGAGGATGATAATGTGCAATAATCCATTCCAAAAAGCCTCTTGCTGCTCACTTGTGAGAATCTCTCCAAAACATCCAATACTGAGCTGTAAATCAGGACTTCTTGGTCTCAGTGTGGAGAAGGTCCTCACTTGACATTGATCCGATTTTCCAAATTTCTTGCCGTGGCCACATTCAGGGTCTGGGAACATTGAAGTCACGGAGACCAGCACTGTGCACAGTAGTCTAAATGTGATCTCACCAGTACCCTGCATATATCTTGTAACCAAATCTGCCTGGTTACAAATGATAACATTCTTTTAGCTCTCCTGATTACGTGTTGTACCTGCACACTAACCTTTTGCAATTAATGTGCAAGGACATCCAGATTACTTTGAATCTTATTTGTTTGTAGAATGAGTGCACTGCTGGCTGGGCCAACAATTATTGCCCAGCCCTTATTGCTCTGGAGACAGTTAAAAGTCAACCACACTGCTGTGGGGCTGGAGTCACGTGGAGGCTAGCTCAGGTAAGGATGGCAATTTCCTTCCCTGAAGGATATGAGTAAACCAGCAGGGTCGTAATGACAATTGGCAATGACCATTACACCAGCTTTTAACTTCAGAATGTTTTTATTAAACTCACGTTTCACCATTTGCCCAGGTTGGATATGAACTCTCATTGCCCAGCATGTTAGTGTGAGGTTCAGGGTTTCTCACCCAGTGACGTTTCCACTCCAGAACTGGTACCAGTATTTCCTCCCTAAGTTTTCTTCATTTCTCCAACTGCTGTCAGCCAAATGTGTTCATTACAGAGAGGGAGGTAACATCAAGTCAAAGCCAACTTCCCCACATCTAAATAATCCGAATAATTTCCCCCACCATATATTGGTGAGAAGGCTGTTTGGATAATCCAGCCCTTGCCTACCTCAATCTATTATATGAGTGAATATTGAATTACTCTACAGTGTCCCCAGCCCAGGCTAACAGGACCTGTTCCCCCAATATCAAGCTGATGCACAATGTGTACACATATTCAATTTCAATAAAATTGTGAATGAACTCCATTGTTAAATAGCAAAGTTTTGCATGAAGACTCACCATTCCTATAATTTTTTAAAAATCAGTTCATTTGAAACATGCATTAAAAAAATCAATTGTATAGAATTGGGACAAATAGAGTTTTTACCGTCACATATTGTGAGATTTGTACATTCACGGTCCTCCACCAAGTTTCCATTGCAGAGATCTGCAGAGACAGGCTGACCTGATCCCAGCACTACGCAAACACGGTAACGAACTTCCTTCAGTAAATACCGAGCAGTCTCAGGGAGTGCACTGAGGTGCTGGCTGTCGACCTGCTGACCTCGGAGTAGATGCAGGGACACCATATTCAGGAACGATCGGGGCAGACAGGAAACACAGCCGGTCCAGGCTGACCACTGAGTGAGTGTAACAGCCTCTAAATGAACATAGAGCAACATCAGACATATCTACACATCCTCATTCACTGACCACTCTCTCAGCGATACCACAGTCTCACCCACTGACCACTCCCTCAGTAACAGAACAGTCTCGCTCACTGACCACTCCTTCAGTGATAAAACAGTCTCACTCACTAGCCACATGGTTTTGTGCAGGGGAAGACTGTGCCTTATCAATTTAATAGAGTTCTTTGAGGAAGTGACCAAGTTGATAGATGAAGGAAGGGCTGTAGATGTCATATACATGGAAGTAGTAAGGCGTTTGATAAGGTTCCCCGTAATAAACTAACGGGAAAGTGAAGTGGTATGCAGGGTGTTCTAGCTAGGTGGATAAAGAACTGGTTCAGTAACAGGAGACAGACAGTAGTAGTTGAAGGGAGTTTCTTGAAAAGAAGAAAGGTGACCAGTGGTGTTCCACAGGGATCAGTGCAGGGGCCACTGTTGTTTGTAATATACATAAACGATCTGGAAGAGGGCATTGTTGGTCTGATCAGTAAGTTTGCAGATGGCATGAAGATTGGTGGAATACCAGAAAGCATTGAGGACTGTCAAAGAATACAGGAGAACATAGACTGGAGAGTTGGGCGGAGAAGTGGCAGATGGAGTTCAATCCGGGCAACTGTGGAGGTGATGCATTTTGGGATGTCTAATTCTAGAGTGAACTATACTGTAAAAGGAATAGCCTTGGAAAAGTTGATGAGCCGAGAGATTTGGGAGTTCAGGTCCATTGTACCCTTCAGGTGGCTGCAGAGGTTGGTAGAGTGGTCAAGAAGGCATATGGTATACTTGCCTTTATCAATTGGGGTATTGAGTATAAGGGCTGGCAGGTCATGTTAAAATTGTACAAGAATTTGATTCAGCTGCATTTAGAATACTGTGTACAGTACTGGTCACCACATTACCAAAAGGATGTGAACACTTTGGAGAGGATACAGAGAAGTTTTACGAGGATATTACCTGGCATGGAAGGTGCTAGCTATGAAGAGTGGTTAAGTAGGTTAGGATTGTTTTCATTAGAAAAAAGGAGATTGAGGGAGGGACCTGATTGAGGTTTACAAAATCATGAAAGGTATAGACAGGTGGACAGGGATAAGCTTTTTCCCAGGGTGAGGGGTTCAATAATGAGAGGTCACGCTTTCAAGGCGAGAGGTGAAAATTTTAAGGGGAATACACGTGGCAAGTACTTCACACAGAGGGTGCTCGGTGGCTGGAACGCATACCCAGAAACAGTAGTAAAGGCAGGCACAGTAGATTCATTTAAGGTGCATCTGGACAGATGCATGAGTAGGTGGGGAACAGAGGGATACAGAGTGTTACAAGGGGACATAAATTTAAGGTGAAGGGTGGAAGGTATAGGGGGGATATCAGGGGTAGGTTCTTTACCCAGAGAGTGGTGGGGGCATGGAATGCGCTGCCTCTGGGAGTGGCAGAGTCAGAATCATTGGTGACCTTTAAGCGGCAATTGGATAGGTACATGGATAGGTGCTTAAGCTAGGACAAATGGTCAGCACAACATCGTGGGCCGAAGGGCCTGTTCTGTGCTGTATTGTTCTATGTTCTATGTTCTATGTTCTATGTTCTAGATGTTTAGGAATTGAGCGACAGGTTCAGACAGTACATTTGGTCCGGTTCAGGATTGGACGGCCGTAGGACTTGTTCCTGGGTTTGTAAATTTTCTTTGTTCTTTGTTGTTCACTGACTACTCCCTCAGTGATAAACCAGTTTCACTCACTGAACACTCCCTCAGTGATACCACACTCTTACCCACTGACCACACCCTCTGTGATAAAACGGTCTCACCCACTGACCACTCCCTCAGTAACAGCACAGTCTCACTCACTGAACACTCCTCCAGTGATATCATAGTCTCACTCACTGACCATTCCCTCAGTAAAAGTGCAGTCTCACCCACTGACCACTCCCTCAGTGACCATAGTCTCACTCACTGAACACTCCCTCAGTGATACCACAGTCTCACCCACTGACCAGTCCCTCAGTGACCAGTCTCACTCACTGTCCACTCCTTTATTGAGCACCCTCTGCAATGCGAAGGCCACTGGTGATGTTGAATATAAGAATCTGTTTCCTACCTTTGCAGCTGTCATTGGTGCAATGCAGCGTTCCCTCTCTGCAGATGCTGTGGATAGATGTGCATGTTATCCATCTCTGTATTGGTATCCAGCAGTGTTCATTTCATATTTACAGTGATCTACCAGTTAGCAATCCCCTTGAATCTTATTCCACTGCCTCATTAATATTCAAACCGGTTGCTTCATATTCTTTCAGCCTTGAAATGATTTAAGTTTGGGAATCTCACTGGATTTTTGACTCTGTTACACTCACCAGGTTTCACAGCCAATCAGAATGCTGTCACCCTGTCGTATCTGTGTGGCCATTGGGGTCTTCAGGATATCTGATTTGTGAATGTGAACACAGTCACACTCAGAGCGAGTGATGCACTTATTGTCCTGCTCCAATAAACCCTGACAGATGACAATCAAACAGAAGACAGTGAGTGACAGAGGTAAAGAGGTAAGAGAGAACAGAAATCCTTCAATAGATTGACTGAGAAGCTGTTGCAGTGCAGTACTATCTGGTATTTACACAGCACAGACTTCCGTAGCATCAGAAATGTTCCAAAGGTATCAGATTTTAACAACTGTGCTCTGAGCTGCTCATTCACTTTTAGAATGAAATGGAGTATGGATCAATGGTAGCAAGTTAACCTAGATAGAAGTTTCATGTTGTCCTGGGGAGGAGAAACTATTTTTGAGATCAGGTTACGGGCTTCCTTATGGAAGCAATATACAGCTGTTTCAGCGTGATCAGCAGAGACTGTAGTGTAGCAATATATGTGAGGAAGATGAGGTTGGGTCAAAGAGATGAATCTGTGACACAATTTACCATGATGCTGGATTTGAGAAACACTGTTCCTCTTGAGTTTAAAACAGCAATCATTCTTTTCCTGAAACCCTGGAATGGGACTCCCACAGTTTTCTCATTCAGAGGGAAGAGTCACCCAAGTTGACAAACAGATTCAACAAGATTGAAATCTCTACTGACTATTCATCATTCTGCTCTGCTAGTTCACAGATTTTTGTATTTTGTGCATAAGTAGTGAGAAAGAGAGAAAGAGACAGAGTGTGAGAGAGTCACAGAAATGAGAGAGAGAGAGATACACAGAGAAAGAGAGAGGGACAGACAGTGAGAGAGACAAAGAGCAAGACAGAGAATAAGAGAGTCTGAGAGAGACACAAACAGTGAGAGAGAGATAGAGAGACACAGAAAGGGACAGTCTTAGAGACATAGATGTGTATGGTACGGAAACAGAGCCTTCAGTCCAACACTTCCATGCCAACCAGATATCCTAAATAAATCCAGTCCCATTTGCCAGCACCCGGCCCATATCCCTCCAAGCCCTTCCTATTCATATACCCATCCAGATGCCTTTTAAATGTTGTATTGTACCAGCCTCCACCACTTCCCCTGGCAGCTCATTCAATACACGCACTGCTGTCTGCATGAAAAAGTTGCCCCTTAGGTCCCTTTCAAATCTTTCTCCTCTCGCCCTAAATCCATGTCACTCTAGTTTTCGACATCCCCACTCCAGGGAAAAGACCTTGTCTATTTATCCTATCCATGCCCCTCATATTTTTATAAATCTCTATAAGGTCACCCCTCAGCCTCTGATGCTCCAGGGAGAACAGTTCCAGCCTACTCCAGCCTGTACCTATAGCTCAAATCCTCCAACCCTGGCAACATCCTTGTAAATTTCATTTTTGAACCCTTTCAAGTTTCACAACATCCTTCCCATATCAGGGAAATCAGAATTGCACGCAATATTCCAAAAGTGGCCTAACCAATGTCCTGTACTGCTGCAAAATGACCTCCCAACTCCTATACTCAATGCTCTGACTAATAAAGGAAAGCATACCAAATGCCTTCTTCACTATCCTACCTACCTCTGACTCCACTTTCAAGGAGCTATGAACCTGCACTCCAAGGTCTCTTTGTTCAGCAACACTCTCAGGACCTTACCATTAAATGTATAAGTCATGCCCTAATTTGCCTTTCCAAAATGCAGCACCTCACATTTATCTAAATTAAACTCCATCTGTCAGACAGAGAGAGCGAGAGAGAGAGAGAGAGCGAGAGAGCGAGAGAGAGAGAGAGAGAGAGAGAGAGAGAGAGAGAGGGAGAGAAAGAAAGACAACGAGAAGGAGAAGTGATTTGACTGGAAGAGTCAGCGATTCAGAAGAGGATGCACATTGGGTGAGTGAGGTTATTTGCTTAGGACAAGGATTCGAGAGTTTGGTTTTGAGAGTTTGAAATGAAGAAACTGACAATATTGTACATGATATTGTAAGTTCTGAATATACCTCAGGGCAGAAACATCCAGTCACACAATCCTGTCCCTTGACCTGACATTCTTGTCTGTTGCTGAGATCGGAGCAGTGACCATCACATGGTGGTCCACAGGCTCTGTACTCGAATGGACTTTCACAGCTGGCATCTGAGAAAACACAGAAGGTCAGTGTCAACAAGAGAGACAACAAGAATTAGAGCAAAAAGGGCACGTATTGGGGAAGAAAATGTCCAAAATCTTAGTTTGTGCAAACTTAATTTTGTCTAATTTAGATTGTAACTGGATGTTGAGAGTAAAGTAAAATCTGCAGGATAAAGTACTGTATTTGTGAGCTTTCAGGGAGTTACTTTCAATGGGGTACTTTCTAAGAGCAGCCTAATTAAGAACCAGCTGAATGTTGGTCCTGATTAGCTGCTGTAGCTAGGCCCTTTGTGTTGGGAGCAAAATAAAAGTAGCAACTCAGTGACCCTTATAGAGGTTTATAAAATCATGAGCGGCATGAATAGAGTAAATAAGCAAGGTCTTTTTCCTGGGGTGGGGGAGTCCAGAACTAGAGGGCTAAGGTTTAGGGTGAGAGGGGAAAGATTTAAAAGGAACCTAAGGGACAACTTTTTCATGCTGAGGGTGGTGCGCGAATGGAATGAGCTGCCGGAGAAAGTGGTGGAGGCTGGCACAATTGCAATATTGAAATTGTGACGGCACGGTGTCTCTCAGTGGTTAGCATTGCTGCCTCACAGCACCAGGGATCAGGGTTCGATTCCAGCCTCGTGCGACTGTCTGTGTGGAGTTTGCACATTCTCCCAGGTCTGCATGGGTTTCCTCCAGGTGCTCCGGTTTCCTGCCACAGTCCAAAGATGTGCAGGTCAGGTGGATTGGGCATGCTAAATTGCCCATAGTGTTCAGGGATGTGCAGGTTAGGTGCATTAGTCAGGGGTAAATGTAGAGAGTAATAGGGAAGGGTACTGGGTCTGGGTGGAATACCCTTCGGAGGGTCAGTGTGGACTTATTGGGCCAAAGGGTCTATTTCCACACTGTAGGGATTCTAATTCTAATTCCAAAAAAAGCATTTGAATAGGTATATGAATAAGAAGGCTTTTGAAGGACTTGGGCAAGTGCTGGCAAATGTGACTAGATTAAGTCTGGATATCTGGTCAGCATGGACAAGTTGGACCGAAGGGTCTGTTTCGACGCTGTATAACTCTATGTCTTGTCACTTGACGTATGATTTACAATAGCGTACAGGAGTTGAGCATCTCAAGGAGTTAAATGATAGGGTTAGGAAGTTAAGGCTGCAAATGAGGCAGGTTTGTGGGATTAGATTAGATTAGATTCCTTAGAGTATGGAAACAGGCCCTTCGGCCCAACAAGTCCACTCTGACCCTCCGAAGAGTAACCCACCAAGACCCATTCCCCTATCTATATTTACTCCTGACTAAGGCACCTAACACTATGGGCAATTTAGCATGGCCAATTCACCTAACCTACACATATTTGGACTGTGGGAGGAAACCCACGCAGACACAGTGAGAAAATGTGCAAACTCTACACAGAAGTAGCTTGAAGCAGGAATTGAACCCAAGTCTCTGTGCCGCCCCTGGATGATGATGTTCGAAATATCTTGGCCCCCTGGAACTGTCCAATAATTATAAAGTTATTTCTATGATCTTTGTTGTGGGTTGGGAAAACATGGGAGATCAAAGCAAGAGGATATAATGATATTGCAAAGCAATTATTTTGATCATGATATCCAGAGAGGGACAGACTGTTAAAGCTTCATGTAACAGCAACTGGGCTCACTGTGCGATGCCTAAGTATGTTCTAGAAGCTAGAACATAGAACAGTAGAGTGCAGAACAGGCCCTTCAGCCCCCAATGTTGCGCCGACCTGTGAACTATTCTAAACCCATCCCCTACACTATCCCATCATCATCCATGTGCTTATCCAAAGATTATTTAAATCTCTCTAGTGCGCTGAGTTAACTACATGCCTTTATCACTCTCTGAGTAAAGAACCTGCCTCTGACATCTGTCTTAAATCTATCACCCCTCAATTTGTCGCTATTGCCCCTCGTACAAGCTGATGTCATCATTCTAGGAAAAATAATTTCACTGTCTACCCTAACTAATCCTCTGATCATCTTGTATGTCTCTATCAAATCCCCAAGTCTCTCAGCCTTTCCTCATAAGACCTTCCCTCCAGACCAGGCAACATCCTGGTAAATCTCTCTGTACCTTTTCCAATGCTTCCACATCCTTCCCGAAATATAGGGACCAGAAGTGTACACAATATTCCAAGTGAGGCCACACTAGCGTTTTCTATAGTTGCAGCATGATATTGTGGCTCCGGAACACGATCCCTCTACCAATGAAACCTAACACACTGTATGCCTTCTTAACAGCACTATCTACCTGGGTGGCGACTTTCAGGGATCTATGTACATGGATACCAAGATCCCTCTGCACATCCACATTACCAAGAATCTTTTCATTGACCCAGTACTCTGCCTTCCTGTTATTCTTCCCAAAGTGCATCACCTCACATTTATCTGCATTGAACTCCATTTGCAACCTCTCAGCCCAATTCTGCAGTTTATCCAAGTCCCCTGCAACCTGTAACATTTTTCCACACTGTCCACTACTCCACCGACTTTAGTGTCATCTGCAAATTTACTAACCCAATATTAAACTACATACATAAGGGAGGCAGTAGCCTAGTGATATTATCATTGGAGTGTTAATTCCGCTATCAATGTCATATTTGGGGACCAGGGTTCGAATCCTGACACAGCAGATGGTGAAATTTGACTTCAATCTGGAAATAAGAGGCTAATGATGACCATGAATCCATTGTCAGAAAAATCCATCTGGTTCACTAATGTCCTTTAGGGAAGGAAACTGTCCTCCTTAACTCACCTGACCTACATGTGACTCCAGAAGCACAGCAATGTAGTTCACTCTTAACTAATTGAGTATAGAAGCAAAGAGGTTCTTCTGCAGCTGTACAGGGCCCTGGTGAGACTGCACCTAGAATATTGTGTGCAGTTCTGGTACCCAAATTTGAGGAAAGACATTCTGGCTATTGAGGGAGTGCAGCGTAGGTTTACGAGGTCAATTCCTGGAATGGCGGGACCATCTTATGTTAAAAGACTGGAGCGACTGGGCTTGTATACCGTTGAGTTTCGAAGACTGAGAGGGGATCTAATTGAGACATATAAGATTATTAAAGGATAGGACACTCTGGAGGCAGGAAACATGTTTCCGCTAATGGGTGAGTCCCGAACCAGAGGACACAGCTTAAAAATAAGGAGTAGGCCATTTAGGACAGAGATGAGGAGAAACATCTTCACCCAGAGAGTGGTGGCTGTGTGGAATGCTCTGCCCCAGAGGGCAGTGGAGGCCCAGTCTCTGGATTCATTTAAGTAAGAGTTGGATAGAGCTCTCAAGGATAGTGGAATCAAGGGTTATGGAGATAAGGCAGGAACAGGACACTGATTAAGGATGATCAGCCATGATCATTATGAGTGGTGGTGCAGGCTCGAAGGGCAGAATGGCCTACTCCTGCATCTATTGTCTATTGTCTATTGTCTATTGTCTAACTCCTGGGGTAATTAGGGATGGACAATAAATGTGAGCCTAGCCAGCAATCCCTATATGCTATGAATGAATAAAAATAAAACTCAGGCCCCTGTTTTATGGAGGCAAAAGGAATTTGCATGCATACTACAACTTGTTCAAAAAGGGGTCATGGAAACAGCCAAACTCTGCTGCAACCTCATGCCAACACCCAGACCAGTCAAAATCTACCCGCTGGTTTGAGAATTAAGATTGACAGTTCACTCCCTCCTCCTGCTGCATCTCTGTCTCAATGATGGCCCAACCAACCAGTGGTCTCTGCCCACTCCATACACAATGATTTCTCCTTTTTACAAGTCTGTGTCTTGTATCATAATTCTGACAAAAATCCTTCAACTTCCAGCCTTCTTTCAGCAATGTTTAAGATTAATTATTCATTACACAAAACAAAAACAAGCTTTTCAGATGTGGAACAATTAAAACAATGAAAGATGTTAACCTGGTTTTCTAACACCACCCACTGGAGAAATTCAACTTCAGAGAAATTATCCTCCATACAATATAAACACAGAAAACAGGAGCAGAACTAAGCTATTTAACCCCTCTGCTATTATTGAATAATATCATGGCTGGATTTAAACCACTGAAAATGGATTCTGATGAAGAGAGTCACACTGGACTTGAAGTGATGAAGTCAGAAGTCACACGACACAAGGTAATAGTCCAACGGATATATTTGAAATCATAAACTTTTGGAGCATAGCCCCTTCACCTGGTGAAGTGCCTGCAAATGCTCAAAAAGCTTGTGATTTCAAATAAACCTGTTGGACTATAACCTGGTATCATGTCACTTCTGACTTTGTTCATCTCAGTCCAACACTAGCACCTCCACATGCTAATTTTGTTTCTCTCCCCACAGGAGCTGCTAGACTTGCTGAGTTTCTCCAGTCTTTGTATTTGCTTCAGATTTCCAGCATCAACAATGTTTTGCTTTTACCCCCCTGATTATACCTGATTTCCTGTTCTAACAAGGATCGATCCACCCCGCTCTTAAATCTGTTTAATGACCCCACCTGCTTCACTTTTTGGGCAGAGAGTTAGAGAACCCTCAGAGAAAAGAATTTCTCCTCATCTCTGTCATGCAAATGTGACCTCTAATTTTATAACAGGGCCCCATTTGAGATCCAGTGACATCACAGTTGTATATACAGAGCAATCTTCACCCCAAGACAGGATGTTGATTGGTTTTTCAGTTCAGACCAGTTTTGTGGGCCAGGAGTCATCAGTATAATGTAAAGACTGAACAGTTTCATTTTTCTGTTTTTTTGATTCTGAGCTGAACTGGGATAAACACTGTTTTAAAATCAAGGATCCCTGCATGATTTCTGAAAATATTCAAACCTGACATCTTATTATAATCACAGATGCTTCAAGCAGTAAAAGAAGAAGGTGCAGACAAACTGGAGCCAAGGATGTGTATAACATAAAGCCTCAGATGGCAAGAAGAGTTGATTGGACTGTGGATGATTGGCCAGTTATTGATGATGAAGGCCCTCTACCTGCCAACACAATTTGATTGATTCTCAGGGGGCTAAACAGCTGGAGCTATGAATAAGATAGTGAGAATCCTTCAGACCTCCACCATTTCAAGAGCTCTCTCTTTTCTCTGCAGTAAAAAACATTTTAAGAGTGAAAATACTGGATTATTTTTCCTTCAGCAGTTGCTGGAAGTTGTAAATTTTCATTGATAAGTCAGAGATCTTTATAAGTGTGAACCAGTCGCACAGTGCCTCCTGTAAGTTGAAGTATCTGGAGAAGAACAATTGAGAAGCAGCATCTGATTAGGACAAAAATCGTCTCAATAAATCCCGTGAACAGGGACCACTGACCTGCTTTCCTCATCTTTCTCTCTGCTCATAACATCAAAACAGAAGCAGGCCATTCAGCCCTTCAAGCCTGGTCTACCATTCAATAAGATCATGGCTGCTCTGTGGCCTAACTCCAAATACCGGCCTTTGGTCATTTCCCACAATACCTTTGCTGAACAAAAAATTATCCATCTCAGATTTAAAATTAATGACTGATCCAGCATCCACTGCTGTTTGTGGAAGAGAGTTCCAAACCTCTCCCACTTTTTGTGTGTAGAGGTGCTTCCTAACATCTCTCCTGAACAGTCTGGCCCTAATTCTCAGACTATGCCCTTGGTTCTAGAATCCCCAACCAGAGGAAATAGTTTATCAATCTTGTCTTTTCTTGTCAAGACCTTGATCAGATCACCCATTAACCTTCTCAACTTTAGGTAACACCCATTGTTTTCTCTGTGTGTGCATGCATGTATGTATGACTCTAGGGCAATTTCTCAGGTGGTTGGGGATTTAACTAGTGGTGTTATATGGTGACAGTTCATAACCATTTAGCTGTAGCTGGAGCAGAAATGCTTGTAATGAAAAGTGATTCTTATTAAGTACAGAGACCTGGTCCATGCGTTCTGGGTTTGAAAGACAAGGACGTTTGGGAATTTTGCATGTTTTTAGTCTTTGACTTCAATGACACCTGCAAGAATGCTGGTACTTGATTTTCTGTGTGATGACCCAGTCAGCAGTAACAGTCATCAATGTCTGATTGGCTCCGGGCTGATTGACAGTTTGTTTGTGAATAATATGCAAACAGCTGGTCTCCAGATAGTTAGAGAGGACATCTCTCTCTGTCAAGTAAAATAAGCCAAACTGATAGATTGAGTATTCTCCCCAACCTTTGCTATTTGGTGTTACGATGTAAACCATGTGAATTCGCTCTCTTTATAGGTGTATGTTTAATGTCATTTACTGTTTGAAACTTTAGTTTTTGAATTAGTAACATGCGGTTTTTCTGTGCGTTGAAGTTAATAATTGTAAGTATTTCTGTAGCCAGGATGATTTCTTTTGAGTAGTTTTGATGTCTAGCTTTAGAATTGATGTGTTTCTCTGTATCTTTGGTAGGGTTTTGCAATCAATCAAGACAAACAGTCTTCAGGTTAGAAATTTGGGTAAGGTCATTTCAGTTTAAGAGAAACACCCAGTTCTTATAGAGGTACCTATTTTTTCAGTTTTACTTTGATTTTGAGGTAATTCTGCATGAGGGTTTGATGAAGATGCCTGTGTAGACCAGTGATCCTGAGAAAAGAGGGAGATAGTGAAGCTACAACACCTTATTGTAAGAGTTAGTGTTGGTCACAGGCCAGATGTATTGGGGTAAAAACCCAGAAGAGGGATTAGAGATTAGAACATTGAAGCAGGTAGATTATAGAGCCAAGAAGAAGTAATTTGCATTTTCAGTTCTACAAGTTATACTCACAAGTGACTTAAGCTTGTTGAAGGGCTAGAGACAGGACTCTAATGTGAAACTCTATATTTGTGTTTTTGGATACAATACAGTGTGTATTCTGGGTACTGTACAATGCTCTTTGTAATCATTGAATCTCAGAATCACAATGACGCAGAAGGGGACCACTCGGCTTGCACCAGTTCTATCCCTTTGTGCCAATCTCCTGCCTTTTCCCCATTTCCCTGCACACCATTTCTATCCAAAATAAATATCCGATGCACGACTTGAATGCCTACATTGAACCTGCCTCTCTCACATCTCCAGACAATGAATTCCACACCCTAAGGATTGAGCAAGCCAGGCAGCATCAGGAGGTGGAGATGTCGACATCTATTGCCCCACCTCCTGATACTGCCTGGTTTGCTGTATTCTTCAAGCCTCCTGCTTGTCTACCTTGGATTCCACCATTTGCAGTTTGTTTTTGTCTCATACCCTAAGGACTGGCTGAGTGAAAGAATTTTTTTTCACATTACCCTCACTGTCCCTTTAGTTCTTGTTCCTTTCAGAACATTGAACATAGAACATAGAAAAATACAGCGCAGTACAGGCCCTTTGGCCCTCGATGTTGCGCCGATCCAAGCCCACCTAACCTACACTAGCCCACTATCTTCCATATGCCTATCCAATGCCCATTTAAATGGCAGGGCATTCCATGAACTCACGACTTGCTGAGTAAAGAATCTACCCCTAACATCTGTCCTATACCTACCACCCCTTAATTTAAAGCTATGCCCCCTCGTAAACAGGAACAGCTTCCTCCTATCTACTCTTCCCCCTCTCTGTCCAGTCCTTTCCTGATTTTGAATCTCAACTTTATCATAACTGTTTCTATCTATTCGTGTTCTTAATTCATTTCCCTTATTGTAACTGCTCTGCATTAAGACACAAAACCTTGAGATTGTCTTTTTAACCTCTTCAGTCATCTTGGTTTTGTTTTGCACTCTGGCTCCATTGTTTCTGTCTCCTGACTTTCTGCCTTTCACTCCCAGTCCTAATACCTCCCTTCTATGTCACTTCTCCAGCCATGTATTAATTCAGTCTATCTTATTATTTTTACTCTCACTAGTCTGTGGTACTGATAGTAATCCTGAAATTATTACCTCTGAGGTCCTACTTTTTTAATGTTGCAACCCCCTATACTCAGCTGGCCAGACCTTACCACTTATCAATGTAATTGATACCAACGTGTTCCACGACCACTGGCTGTTCTTTCTCCCCCTCGAGAATGTCCTGGAGCTACTCTGAGATATTCTTGATTCTAATACAAGGGAAACACCACACCATCCTGAAGTCTTGCGACCGCAGAATGATCTTTACAACTGAATCCTATAATTATTGTCCTGTCCCTCCTTTTACCCCACACCTAACAGTATCCAAAACAGTATATCTGTTAGAAAGGGGGATGGCCACAGGATATTCCTGCACTGTCTGCCTTCCTTTGCTCTGCCTGGTGCTTGTCCATGTCATTTCTGCCTGTTCAATCTTCACCTGTGGTGTGACCATCTCACTGAATGTGCTATCCATGACTTATCGAGTAAGCGTGGATGTTCCACAGTGAACTCACCTGCAACTCTAGCTCTGAAATAAGGTTCATCAGTAACTGCAGTTAGACACACTTCCTGCATTCGTGGTCACCAGGGACAACTGGAAGTGTCCATGACTTCCCACACAGTGCAAGAGGAGAGTACCAGAAGAAATAGGAGAAGGAATAGACCATTCAGCAACCAATAAAAGCCCATGTCAGGCCTCAACTCCTCCTTTGTGTTGGCTCCTCACAATTTCTATCGCAGCTTGAAGATACTCCTGGCGTGTGGTCTTTTGGGTTTAGAGACTGCTGTTATGGACCAGGCTGGACCCCTTCAAAACATTTCAGGAAGGTAGCCCAGGCTCTAAGCTTTCTAGTTGTTTTAAGTAGCTGTAGAGTGGGATATTCCAGGAATGATGCAGCTAGCCCAACCCCTCAGTTTTAAATAAAACAGAATTTATTTGCAGACTTGAAAGAAACACGATGAAAAGAGAATAGAATTCAGTATAACAACCTATCTGAAAACCAATCAGTTTGATTGTAACTTAATGATGCTGTTCCAAGTGCCTGGAACATCCCCATAAACCCCTTGACAAAAAAGATAGAATCAAACACAGGTTCTTACAGGAGCGATGCCAGAGAGAGAGGGAGATTCAGCATGGACTGTTTCTTTGACCAGCGGCCTCAAACAGACTCCTTGCTAAAAACCAAACCAAACCCTGAACTGGGAGAGCTGGCCACTCCCCTTTCATTGTCCAAGTGTTTTATAAGAAAGACTTAAAAGCCTTTTCAAGTCAGTATTTCCAGACATATCGGAACCTCTGCCTTTACAACCACATAACCTTGTCAAAGTAGCAGCATCATCACACCTCTGCCCTTGAGAAGAAATGAACCATCAATATCCAAAGATGACTTCATTTTAAAACCTCTTAATCTTAAATTGTTTGTACACTACAACACACATATACATTACATGGACTATAAACATGAAAACATATACTACTACATTCTGTTTTACTCCCACCACCGAACGCCTCCATTTCTCATTCAACTCTTGACCATGCGTCGACAATCACATTTTCTTGTCCTGCCACATGCACAATTTTCAAATTGAATGACTGTAACAACAAGCTCCATCTACACAGAATGGAACTTTCATCCTTAAAATTTCTCCACAAACTTCAATGGGCTATGATCAGTGTATATGATTGTCTCAGATACATTGCTGGTAACATAAAAATTAAAATGTTGTAATTCCAAAAGCAAGCTCAAAGTCTCCTTCTCAACTGTCAAATATTTCTGCTGATGAATGCTCAGTTTCCTGGACAAATACCTATTGGGTCTTTCCATCTTCATGTCATCTTCCTGTAAGAGCACAGCACCGACACCCATACCACTCACATTGACAGCTTGAATAGCTTGGTGTAATTAGATGTGGTGAATACTGGGGCAGCTGTTAACTCAGCTTTCAGGCTGTCAAATGCCTTCTGACAGTCCGTTGTCCACTGGAACTTCTTGTCTTCCTTTTGCAATTCAGTGAATGGAGCAGCCACACTGCAAACATTTGGTATGAATTTTTGATAAAATCCACTCAATCCCAAGAACTGTAGTACTGCTGTTTTTGTCAATGGTATGGGAAATTCCCCAATTAGCTTTATTTTTACCTTCCGTGGGTCCATTTGTCTATGCCAAATAACATGGCCCAGGAAGGTGACTTGGGGTTTGGCAAAGTCACTTTTAGCCAGGTTTATCACCAAGCCTCACTCCCGAAGTGAATTGAACAATTCTGATAAATGTTGCAAATGTTCCTTCTGTGTGTGACTGAAAATCACCTGGTCAGCAATATATACCACACAATTGGGTACTCCGGCAATTACCTAATTGGTTAGTCTGTGAGATGTGGCTGGCACATTTTTCATACCAATATGGACCAGGCCAGACCCCCTCAAAACATTTCAAGAAAGTAGTCTAAACCCTAATTTTGCTAGTTGTTTTAAGCAGGTGTAACACAGATAGTCCAGGAGTGATGCAGCTGGTCAAACCACTTAGTTTTAAACAAAACAGAATTTATTTACAAGATTAATGAATGAAACACAAACAAAACAGAACAGCATACTGAATAACTCACTCTTTCCAAAAACCCAACAGATTATCCCAACTTTAATGATGCTGTTCCAAATTCCTCCAACAATCCCCATAAACACCCCTTGGCGAAAAAGAAAAAAAATCAAACACAAGGTCTTACAGGACAGAGAGATGTCAGAGAGATTCAGCATGGAACACCTTCTTCCATGGAGCTTTTTCTTTGACCAGCAACCTAAAAAAACTAACTGCTTGCTAAAAGCAAACAAAAACTAAAATCAAACCAGAGAAAGGCTGAGCTGGAAGAACTGGCCATTCCCTTTTCATCACACAAGTTTTTTTAAAACTTGAAAGCTTTTGTCTGAGGCAGTATCTGTTAGCTATAATCAAATTGGCTCAAAAATCTATATGAAAAAAAAAACATACAAACTAGACACCCCAACCTCTACATTTCCAAACTGGGAAAAAAAATCAAGGACAACATAACTTTGTTAAAGGAGCAGCATCATCACAAGCTGAAATTGTTTTTACTCTTTGGACAAAGATGTCTGCCAGTATACTCTGAGCAAGTCCAACTTAGAAACATAAGTTCCTTATTCCACCTTTTCAACACACTTCTCCAAACATGGAATCGGATATGCATGAGTCTTGGTAACTACATTGACTTGGCAATAGTCCACACATAACCGTTGGGTACCATCTGACTTTGGCACCATGACTATGGGTGAACACCAGTCACTGTAACTCACTTGGATTGTGTTGTCTTGGAGCATGTGTTCAATCTCCTTGTGAACCTGTGACAACTTTAGAGGAACAGGAAAATCAACATTTCTGGCAAAAACCCTTCATCAGTCCTTCATCCTGATGATTTTGCCTGAAATGTCAGTTTTCCTGATACTCGGATGCTGCCTGATCTGCTGTGCTTTTCCAGCACCACACCCTCAACTTTAATCTCCAGCATCTGTGGTCCTCACTTTCATCAACTTTAGAGGGTTATGCCTAGAAGGATGTTGTTTAATCAGAACATCATTTCCTATATCTACATAATGCATAATTAGGTTAGTATTTTCCAGCATATTGCCACATATCTTCCCATGGGATAGCAATAACATTTTCAGATCATTTTGATTTTCCTCTGGAAAGTAACTCAATTATTTATCCCAATTTTTGACAACTTCCTCATTGTTCAATTTATTTTGAGGTACGTCCAATTCAGAATCCCCTGAACTTAATTATTCACACTGTGTTGTAACCAATAACATAGAATCCTTTTGCTTTCTTTCCCTGTCAAAATACCTTTTGAGCATATTCACATAACACACTCTGAGATTTCTTTCTGTCAGGAGTCTTTATCACGGTCTCATTAACAAGTGTTTTAAAAGAAAGACTTAAAAGCCTTCTCAAGCAGAATACTCCAGACATATCGGAATCTCTGCCTTTACGAACCCTTTGAAAAAAACAAGGACAACATAACCTTGTTAAAGGAACAGCATCATCACACAGATCAACATCAGACTTTGTTTTTATCTTTTCCAATGGCCTTTCTCTCTTATGATTGATAGCTGTTTTTCTTTCAGTGCATGCAGAAGGTCACACATTCCATGTTTGAGTGTTCAGATGATTGAATCAACTGCTCAGTTTGTACTCAAGACCTGTAAACCTTGCAAGGTTCATCTTTCAACACTTGCTTGAGGCTGTAAATATTTGGTTTGTTCGGCAAATCTTTCTGGAATGTCCCATTATCACAATGCAGTTACAAAGACTTATGCATATCCGATTTTGTGGTTGAAAAAGTGGGACAAGCAACTTATATTTCTAAGTTGGACTTGCTCAGAGGATACTGGCAGATATCTTTGTCTGAAGAGTGAGTTGGTGTTTGATGTGATCACTAATTCAACGATTCTGTTTACAGGTCATTTGTCAATGCAAATAGGCTGTAAAGCAATTGACGATGTGAGGACGTTGTTTCTAAGGTGCAAACTTTTAAACCTATGTTGGCTGTAACTAAAGCGCTGTTTCTAAAGCACAATTTTTCCATAACATAGGGTTGTTCAAGAGCATAAGCATTATCAAAGAACTGACTGTACAAATGTCCCATCTAAAAAATCACAATGAATCCTTTTCTCTGCATCTGCTCACAATGAGGTCTGTGAATTTTGTCAGCTTCTATTAAAAGGATGTGAATTGTTGTCAATGAATACAGAAGTTTAGTTTGAGTCTAAATTGATTTCTAATGAGGTTTGTAATTTTTAGGGATTTTTAAACCGCTCGGTTGTTAATAGTGATCTGTTAGTGATGTGTAGACTTTATACCAAATTGCTAAGCAAACTTGAATAGCCTATTGAATGGCTTATTGTTGTTTCAGACACACCTGAGTCTGAAAACTATATCTCTGAATGTTGTTTAAGCATTTTACATTGTTATGAGGTCTGCCCTGTCCCAAATTACACTGTGAATATTGTGGAAATCCTGACAATATGCTTTAGGCCTTGCTTCAGATCACACCCTGACTATCTGATTTCCCCAGTTGATGAAAACTGCTCTCAAGAGGGAGCTTTTTGGCTACCGAGAAGCTCAGTTTTCAACGGTCTCTAATAGACATTGAAGGCTTGCTCATTGACTTTATCACAATTTAAGACTGGTGATCATATGCTTCACCTGTACTTTGACTTGCTTGTTGCTTATTCAAGCATGATAGGCCTCATCAGCACAGTCTTCTCCATTATCAATGGCAGTGGTCAAATAGTCAATTGCTCATCAGGGAATAATGAACTTCAGGGGTTCATTTATTTAATACAGTAAAACACATTCTTAGCTACGAATCAGACTCCTTAACAGACTAACTTCCACAAACATTGCACATTTTTTACACAGAAGGCGGTAAGTCCACCATGATGAGATTTTCACAATTATTCCCAGACCCTAAAGGTTATTAATGAACCAGATGAGGCATTACAACAATTAACAATGTTACCATGAACTAGTTTTTTTTCCAATTCTAGATTTTTTAAACTCCATTAACTTAAAATTTTACCACCTGCCACTTCGGGATCAGAAAGCCGAACATTAAGCTAGAATTCAGAACTACCAGTGCCTCCCCTGGATATTCTTACCTGTACACTCAGTCTGGTTACACATCCTGAATTCCATCTCTTGCCCTTGGCAATGCTTCCCCCCAAACAGGGGTCCATGGGCTGCACGATATCGATGCTGCACTGGAGAAACACAGGAACAGTCTGACCACTCAGTCCAAAGGCCAAACTCACAGTCCACTGGAGAGCAAAAATACAGAGGTACATTTTAATAACATGGCAAAGATTTTGATAGAGACAGTAGCTAACCTTGAGGGACAGAGAGTGAGTGAGAGACAGACAAATGAAAGGGAAAAGAAGAAAAAACATTCATCCCAGGAATATTGAGTGAACCTTCTCAGAACAACTCCTGAAACAATTATCTTTTTTTTCTAATAAGGGACCAAAACTGTACACAGGGCACTAGATATAGTCTCACCAAAAGCCTGTACAGTTGCAGTAAATTTATTCCACTTGTATATTTTGTTTCTGTTGCAATAGACAACAGTCTTCCTACTTATCTGCATCCTAATGGTTTGTGATATATCTATCAGGACACCCAGATCCCTCTCTACCAGCAGGTTCTGAAGTCTCTCACCATTTAACTAATATACTATTGTTTTATTCTTCCTGCCAAAGTGGACAAGCTCATATTTTCCCATGCTATAGTCTTCTGACTTGTTTAACCTGCATCTATCCCTTTGCTCCATCTTCTCTGCACAACTCACTTTCTGACCTAGCTTAGCGTCAACAGAAAAGTTAGCAACCCCACTTTTGTTCCCTACATCCTTCAACCGAATCATTGAAACAGATTGTAAATAGCTGAGGGTCTAGATTAGAATGGTGCTGGAAAAGCACAGCAGGTTAGGCAGCATCCAAGGAGCAGGAAAATCAACGTTTCAGGCAAAAGCGCTTCATCAGGAATCTAGCTTCAGTGAATCTGATGAAGGGCTTTTGCCCGAAACTTCGATTTTCCCACTCCTCAGATGCTGCCTGACCTGCTGTGCTTTTCCAGCACCACTCTAATCTAGACTCTGATCTCCAGCATCTGCAGTCCTCACTTTTGCCTTGTAAATAGCTGAGGCCCTACTACTGATCCCTGCGGCACTCCACGAGTGATAGCTTGCAACTCTGAGACTACCCACGCCCACCTACGTTCGGGACACCACCCACGCCCTCCACCTTCTCCATGATTTTCGCTTCCCCAGTCCCCAATGCCTTATCTTCACCATGGACATCATGTCCCTGTACACCTCCATGCCCCATCACGAAGGACTCAAAGCCCTCCGCTTCTTCCTTTCCCGCCGTACCAACCAGTACCCTTCAACTGACATCCTCCTCCTTAGCCATGGGCACCTGCATGGGCCCCAGCTATGCCTGCCTCTTCATAGGATATGTGGAACAGTCCAACTTCCGCAGCTACACTGGCACCACCCCCCACCTTTTCCTCAGCTACATCGATGACTGTATCAGCGCTGCCTCATGCTCCCATGAGGAGGTTAAACAGTTCATCCACTTTACCAACACCTTCCACCCCGACCTCAAATTTACCCGGACCATCTCAGACTCCTCCCTCCCCTTCCTAGACCTCTCTATTTCTATCTCGGGCGACTGAATCAACACAGACATTTACTACAAACCGACCGACTCCCATAGCTATCTAGACTACACCTCCTCCCACCCTGCCCCCTGTAAAAACACCATCCCATATTCCCAATTCCTTTGTCTCCGCTGCATCTGCTCCCAGGAGGACCAGTTCCAAAACCGTACAACCCAGATGGTCTCCTTCTTCAAGGACCGCAATTTCACCCCAGACGTGGTTGACGATGCTCTCCACCGCATCTCCTCCACTGCCCTTGAGCCCCGCCCCTCCAATCGCCGCCAGGACAGAACCCCACTGGTCCTCACCTACCACCCCACCAACCTCCAGATACATCGTATCATCCGTCATCATTTCTGCCACCTCCAAACAGACCCCACCACCAAGGATATATTTCCCTCCCCTCCCCTATCAGTGTTCCGGAAAGACCACTCCCTCGTCAGGTCACACCCCCCACCAACTCAACCTCCACTCCCGGCACCTTCCCCTGCAACCGCAAGAAATGCAAAATATGTGCCCACACCTCCCCCCTTACTTCCCTCCAAGGCCCCAAGGGATCCTTCCATATCCACCACAAATTCACCTGCACCTCCACACACATCATCTATTGCATCCGCTGCACCCGATGTGGCCTCCTCTATATTGGGGAGACAGGCCGCCTACTTGCGAACGTTTCAGAGAACACCTCTGGGACACCCGGACCAACCAACCCAACCGCCTGTGGCTGAACATTTCAACTCCCCCTCCCACTCCAACAAGGACATGCAGGCCCTTGGACTCCTCCATCGCCAGACCATAGCAACATGACAGCTGGAGGAAGAGCGCCTCATCTTCCGCCTAGGAACCCCCCCATCACAAGGGATGAACTCAGATTTCTCCAGTTTCCTCATTTCCCCTCCCCCCCCCCACCTTGTCTCAGTCCCAACCCTCGAACTCAGCACCACCTTCCTGATCTCTCCGCGCCCACCCCCACTCCGACCTATCACCCTCACCTTGACCTCCTTCCACCTATTGCATTTCCAACGTCCCTCCCCCAAGTCCCTCCTCCCTACCTTTTATCTTAGCCTGCTGGACACACTTTCCTCATTCCTGAAGAAGGGCTCATGCCCGAAACGTCGATTCTCCTGCTCCTTGGATGCTGCCTGACCTGCTGTGCTTTTCCAGCAACACATTTTCAGCTCTGAGAAAGACCCATTTATCCCTCCTCTCTCCTTCCTGCTAGTTACCGAATTATTTATCCTTGCTAATACATTGTTGCTGATACCACACAGCTCTTTTGTTGTGAGGAAGCCTTTGATGTGTGATTGACACTGGAACCCCTTTATTAAGCCTGTCTGTTACTACCTCAAGATACAGACACAGAAAAATTGAAATTAGCAAGCACTGACCTGGACATGGCTGTGTGTAGCAGGGTTCCAATATCTTCCGTTCTTCATGTGCGTCTGAACAGCTTCTGCTCCTGTATCCTGTCCCACAGGTATGTGAACATGGGCTCCATACTGACCATTGGCAGCTGTCTCCTGCCAATCGACAAAATCCAAGATTCCAGTAACACATTTTTAATAGCTGCGTATGAAGTTTCTCAATCACTCCTTAATTCCACTCAAGTACGATCAGGTATCTCTCTGGTCTTCCTTCTGTCTGTGTTTGTCTTCATTTCTCTCTCCCTTCTGTCCACCTTCTCTTTTTCCTGAATGTCTTATGTTCAGTGAATTGACCTGAATTGTTGTCCCTCCACCAGTCTGTGTCTCTCTGTTCCTTCGTTTCTTTTGTACTCACTGTCTTGGGTTTCTCCCTCACCAATGTTATGTATTCATCTCCTTTTCCCCAATCTTGATTTTTTTTCTCCCAGGCCTTATTTTCCCAATCTCACCCTCTCCCTCATTCCCATGGTCTCCTTCCCTCTGAAAACAGCTGCTCCCATGCCGTACACTTTGGTCTAGCACTCTATACCTGGGCAGGATGGGTTGGTGCAGTTTTGAGTTTCAGTGCTGACCCCTTCACATTCTGAGCCCATATTCCGAGGTGGAGGATTGATACATGCTCTCGTACGAGTCTGTGACTCCAGGTCGCAGGTAACTGGACAATCTGACCAAGGTGACCAAGGTGTCCATCCTCCATTCACTGGACAAAAACAGAGAAGAAAGAAGAGTTAGGTCGAGAGAAGAAGTACTGTGTCAATACACTAGGAGGGGAAGACAAAGTGTTAGAGAGAGGTCATTCAACCCCTTGAACCTGCTCCAATACCCAACAATACACCTTGTTCAGACTATCTCCTTGAGATTTACTGAAAAGGACATTTTCAACAAGCTTTTTGCCTGCCCGCATCAGGACATTTCACAAGACCACAATACGACCATAAGATATAGAAGCAGAATTAGGACATTCAACCCATCAAATCTGCACTAGCATTCGATCAGGACTCAATGTTTCTCAATCCCATTCTCCTGTCCTCTCCCCATAACCCTTCATCCTCTTACTAATCAAGAACCTATCTATCTCCGTCTTAAATACACCAAGTGACTTTAAGGCCATAAGACATAGGAGCGGAAGTAAGGCCATTCGGCCCATTGAGTCCACTCCGCCATTCAATCATGGCTGATGGGCATTTCAACTCGACTTACCCGCATTCTCCCCATAGCCCTTAATTCCTTGTGAGGCTTTCTGCACAGTCTTCTGCAGCAATGAGTCCCACAGATTCACTGTCCTCCAGGTGAAGAAATTCCTCCTCATCTCTGTTCTAAAGGGTAGTCCCTTCACTCTCAGGCTGTGCCCTCAGGTCCTAGTCTCTCCGACTAATGGAAACATCTTCTCCATGTTCACTCTATATCCAAGCCTCTCAGTATCCTCTAAGTTTCAATGAGATTCCCTGTCATCTTTGTAAACTCCATCAAGTACAGACCTTGAGTCCAACTGCTTCTCATCCCCAGCATCATTCTTGTAAACTTTGTCTGGACCACTCTCCAACGCCAACATATCCTTTCTTAGATACGGGGTCCAAAACTGCTCACAATATTCCAACTGTTGCCTGACCAAAGCCTTATACAGCCTCAGCAGTACACCTCTTGTTTTCGAGCCATTTTGAAATGAATGCTAACATTGCATTTGCCTTCCTAACCGTCAACTGACCCTGCACGTTAATCTGAAGAGAATCCTGAACTAGGTTTCTCAAGTTCCTTTGTGCTTCTGATTTCTGAAGCCTTCCCCAGTTTAGAAAATAGTTTATGCCTCTATCCTTTCTACTCAAAGTGCATAACCTTACACTTTCCACATTGTATTCCATCTGTCACTACTTTGCCCACTCTCCCAACCTGTCCAAGTCCTTCTGCACCCTCTCCACTTCCTCAACATGACCTGTCCCTCCAAATATCTTTGTATCATCTGAAAACTTAGCAATAATACCCTCAGTTCCTTCATCCAGATTGTTAATGTATACAAGAATACCAAAACACGAGAAAAAAAAACAATATTTACCCTGCACGGCAGACACTGCTGAAGGTTTGACAAGTGGATTCTGATTGGTCGAGGTATTGTCATGGAGAATGCACCAAGTAATGATGATTGATACTTATCTGCCTGGCTTTGTTTAGATTTTAAACCAGGCTGTTTGACTCTGATTAGTGAGGGCAAATGGTAAGCATGCAGAGGGATATACCCAGGTTAAGGAAGTTTGCAAAACTGTAGCTGATGGAATATAATGAAGGGAAATATAAGGTTATTCACTTTGGCAGGGAGAAGAGAAGAACTGAATAGAGTCGGTTCTGTTATAACACTGTAGTTCCATTCTCATGTTATAAAGAAATCACGTAATAGCAGTACCATTAAACTCATGGAGCCAGAATCACGTTGTAACCGACACACGCTTTAAAAGTTTGTGCTTTAGAAACAGTGTCCCCAATTCATAAATTGTGTTATAGTGAATATGAATTGACGAAACGAACATTTTGGCAGAACAACCTAGATTACCTGAATGGGGAGACATGTCAAAGCATGGATTTACTCCGAGTGGTAAGGGTGTGGAATGCCCTGCCTGCTAATGTAGGTAACTCAGCCACATTAGGGAGATTTAAACAAAACTTTGATAAGCATATGGATGATGATGGCTTAGTGTAAGAGGACGAGCTGAGAATAGTTCACAGGTCAGCGCAACATCGAGGGCCGAAGGGCGTATTTTGCGCTGGATTGTTCAATGTTCTATGTTGTACGTTCTATTCTATAAGGCTCGTCAATTTCAGCTCTCTTTAGAGATATAACTTTCATTTATTATCTTCATGGATATCTCAGTTGCTTGACCTGGTTATGTTTTAAATCTGAGATAATTTGCTGATTACTCTCTTTGTCTCGAGCCTTGAGGGGGATCACTGCAGATTCTTCCATTAGATTTCAAGTCTAATTCTCCACTTTCTGTTCCCTCAGAACATTCTGCTGAGATTCCACTCAGTGATTCTTTATTTAGCTAACAATGCAGGTCCCTCTGCTATTTACTTTGGCCTCCTTTTCCTAATAAACTCTAAACTGTACTCTCTCGGTCCAAGCTGCATCTACCAAATTGATGGTTCTGCCTTCCTTTGTACAGCCCCAGTTTCTGACTACCCTGGGTTCCAAACAACAGGTTCAGACTTTCAATAAAAATTAAAGGTCAGATTTTGGTTCCTACAAACTAAGACGATCAGCTTCCTCCCTAGACATCCTTTTCAGTTTTGGTTTCAGTTAGGTCAATTTGTTTCCATTTCTCCACGTACTGCTTTATGGTTCTTTCTCTCATTCTGACCTGCTGAGTGTCATCATCTTCGAGATTGCTATTCTTGAGGTTGAAGTTTATAATTTACATTTCATAGTAATAGAAGCAGGAGTAGGTCATTTGGCCCATCGAGCCTGCTCCACCGTTAAGATCATGGCTGACCTATCCATCGTCTTAGCCCCTCCTACTTGCATTATCCCCCTAACCCTTAATTCCCCTACCTTGCAAAAACCCATCCAACTGGGTCTTGAATATATTTAATGAAGCTGCCTCTACTGCTCCCTTGAGCAGAGAATTCCATAGATTCACCAATCTCTGGGAAAAGCAGTTCCTCCTCATCTCTGTTGTAAATCTACTCCCCCTAACCTTGAGGCCATGTCTCCCAGTCATGGTCTCACCCACCAGCAGAAACAACTTGCTCCTCTCTTATTGATCCCTTTCATAATTTTACATGTTTCTATAAGATCCCCTCTCATTCTTCTAAATTCTAGCGAGTACAATCCCAGGGAGCTCAACCTTTCCTCACAGGGTAACCCCCTCATCTCCTGAATCAACCTGGTGAACCTCCTCTGCACCACATCCAAAGCCAATATATCCTTCTTCAAGTTAGGAGGCCAGAACTGTGCACAATACTCCAGGTGGGGCATCTCCAACACCTTGTACAATTGCAGCAGCACCTCTTTGCTCTTAACTTCAATCCCTTTAGCAATGAAAACCAATATTCGATTTACCTTCCTGATTACCTGTTGCACCTGCAAAACAACGTTTCGCGATTTATGTACGAGCACTCCTAAATCCCTCTGCACAACAGCATGCTGCAATCTTGCATCATTTAAATAATACTCTGACCTACTATTTTTAATCCCAAACTGGATAATCTCACACTTACCAACATTGTACTCCATCTGCCAGACCCTTGCCCACTCTCTTAACCTATTTAACTTTCTCTGCAGACCCTCCACATTCCTTGCACAATTTGCCTTTCCACTCAGTTTAGTGTCATCAGCAAACTTGGAGACGTTACACTCGGTCTCCTCTTCTGGATCATTGATATATATCAGGAACAGTTGCAGGCCGAACAGTGACTCCTGCGGTGCCCCACTCACCACTGATCTCCAAACAGAGTAACACCCATTGATCCCAACTCTGCTTTCTATTGGTTAACCAGCCCTCGATAATGCCAGTACATTCCCTGCAGCTCCATGCCTCCCTATCTTACAGATGAGTCTTTTATGAGGCACTTTCTCGAAATCCAAGTATAAACCACCCACCTGTTCCCCTCCACCCACTGTACGTGTTACATTCTCAAAGAACTCCACACAGTTTGTCAAACATGACTTTCCCTCCCTGCTGCATCTGCCTGATGGAACTCTTTCCATCCACATGTCTCACTATTTCTTCTTTAACTCCAGTATTTTCCTGACTACAGACATTAAGTGAACTAGCCTATAGTTACCTGCCTTTTACCTACACCCTTTTTGAACAGTAATGTGTTATTCGCTGTCTTGCAGTCTGCCAGGACCTGCCCAGAGTCCAGGGAATTTTAGTAAATTACCACTAACCCATCTACTATAACTTCCACCATTTCTTTCAGCACCCTGGGATGCATTCCATCAGGACCAGGGGACCCACCCACCTTCAGACTCTCAGGTTTGTTCAGCACTATCCCTTTAGTGAGAACAATTGAATTGATGTCCTCAACTCCCATCGTATCCCTAACATCATTCTTTGACACATCTTCCACTGTGAAGACTGACACAAAATAGTCATTCAAGGCCTCGTTCGGTTCAGCATTACCCAATATTAATTCCCCATTCTCATCCTGCAAGGGACCTACAGCCACTTTACCTACTCTTTCCATTTTATATATTTATAAAAACTTCTCCTACCTGTTTTTATATTCTGTGCGAGTTTGCATTCATTATCTATCTTTCTTTTCTTTATTGCTTACTTTGTGGCTTTTTTTGTTGCTTTTTAAAGTTTTCCCAATCTTCCTGTTTCCCACTTCTCTTGGCTACTTTGTAAGCCTGAGCTTTTAATTGGATGCTTTCCTTTATTTCCTTGGGTATCCAAGGCTGCCTCTTCTTACCCTTGTTTTTGACCGGAATACACTTTCCTTGAGCACTGTGAAAAATGTCTTTGAAAGTCCTCCGCTGTTCCTCAACTGTTCCACCATATAACTTGTGTTCTTGGTCTAACTTAGCCAACTCCTTCCTCATCTCATTATAGTCTCTCTTATTTAAACATAACACCATGGTTTTAGATGATACTATTTCACCCCCCATTTGTCTGATATTTGATCTTACTGTGATCACTCTTTCAGAGAGGATCCTTAACCAGGAAATCTTACCTGTCTCATTACACAGGACCAGACCTAAGGTTGTAGGTTTGGTAACATGCTGTTCAAGAAAGTTGTCAGGGATGAGTTCCATGGACTCCTCTTGAAGACTGCCTCTATTGCCTTGATCTGACCAGTCACTGTGCATGTTAAAGTCCCCCATGCCGACTGCCATTCCATTCTAAGATATGTTGCTATTTTTTTGACTGATTGCCTGTGCCAGTGTCGCATTATTATTGGCTGACCTGTAGACTACTCCCACCAGGAACTTCCTCCCCTTACTATTCCTGATTTCCACCCAAATGGATTCAACATTTTGCTCCTTAGATTCTATATCATTTCGCCCTATCGCTGTAATCTCATCCTTAATTAAGAGCGCTAGCCCACCTCCCTTAGCTTCCTGCCTACCCTTTCTAATTACCTGATACCCTTGGATATTTAATTCCCAGTCATCACCAACCTGCAGCTGTCTGGAATGGAAACTAAATCATACCCCTTTGTACTGATTTTCATAACAAGTTAATTGACTTTGTATTGAATACTATGGGGCATATAGATAAAGTGCCCTTACACTCATTGGCCCTTTAGAGTCTAGCCATCTCCCTGTCTTTTGCATCTGATTCTGTCACCCAATTTTACTTTTCTCTGCATAGCTTCCTATTCTCCCTTTCTGCCTGGACTCCCATCCTCTGGTCATTTTAGTCTAACTGCCTCACAGCCTGTCTGCTTCATGCATCTACCTTTACACCAACCACTGCACCATCTCACCTGATTCTCTGTTTCCCATATCCACTACCAACCCAAGTTAAAGCTTCCCCACTGCAGCAAAATTGTCCTTAAAGATATTGGTCCCCTCTGAGTTCAGATGAAACATGTCCCTTTTGTACAGGTCATATCGTCCCCAAAAGAGGACCCAATTATCCACAGACCTGAAACCCTGTCCCCTGCATGAACTCTTCAGCCACACATTTGTTTGCTATCCCCTACTATTCTTGCCTTCACTAGCATGTGGCACAGACAGCAACCCAGAGATTACTACTCTTGAGGTCCTTCTTTTTAGCTTCCTTCCTCATTCCCGAAATTCACTTTTCAGGCCCTCATCCCTTTTCCTAGCTATGCCATTGGTACCAATGTGTACCATGACTTCTGGCTGCTCACCCTCTTTCTTTAAGAATCCTGCAGACTCGATCTGAGACATCCCTGACCCTGGCACCCGGGAAGCAACATACCATCCGGGAGTCTCGTTCTCGTCCACAGAATCTCCTGTCTGTTGACCCAACCAATGAATCCCCTATCACTATCGCTCTGCTCTTTTCCCTCTTTCATTTCTGAGCCACAGGGCCAGACTCAGTGCCAGAGACCTAGCCACTGTCACTTTCCCCTGGTCGGTCGTTTCCCCCTCAACAGTATCCAAAATGCTATACTTGTTCTTGAGGAGAATGGCCACAGGGAATCCCTGCACTGACTGCCTATTCCCTTTCCAACTCCTGATGGTCACCCAGCTACCTTTGTCCTGTAACCTCGGTGTGACTACCTTCCTGTAAGGCCTCTCTATCAACTCCTCAGCCTCCTAAATGACCCGAAGTTCACCCAGCTCCTATACCTAATGCAGTCTGTGAGGAACTTCTCACAGGTAAAGTCAGCAGGGACACTGGTAGTGACTCTGACTTCCTTTCTAGCTGCTGAGAGTCGGACTGTAGGATCTCAATCTCTGCTGTCTCAATGTTATTGATACTGATATTATCCAGTTCACTGTCTTCCATCTGAAGAATAATCTGTAGCCTCTCTGTGAGAGAAGGTAACACTCTATGCAGGTCGCTCAGTGACAGGGACACAATTGCACTCAGCAGCTGTGGACTCCTCTATAACAACCTTATTTCTTCATTTTGCTTTTATCTCTTGTACAGTCCTATGCCCAGGGTTGAACTGCACTCCTTCATGGAACTGACATTTGGAGCAGTCACTTTAATATTTCACACTGGTTTGAGGATGATGAGCAAGTTACAGACTCCACACTTCATGCTCTTCCTGATCATCACCCAACCAGCCAGTAGCCTGTCCCTCATATCCCATTGGGTGCCTATCTGCTGGAACGTATGATTTGACAATGCCACCTTCTTCCCTGATGCCGATAGGCACTGTCCTGCCCCTCATATTGAGAAACACTGAGCACAGGGAGACTGAGTTACTTCCAACACACACGTCAATTCCACATCACACTGGCTACCTTACCTTTACAATTCAGGGGTTGGCAATAGATTCCTTCAGGGGTACATAGGCTGCAATAAGAACAATAGCACAAGGTCAGAGTGTGTGATAACATGAAGCATTCAAACGATCAAAGCTAATCTCACTGTAGTTCAGACATCAGGACTATCATCCACTGACTTTTGAAATTCTATTCCTACCTCTCCCTGTAAATTAAATTCATTTAAATAGATCTTTCAATCATCATTAATATCTCGATCCACTAATTCCATTATCAACAACAATACATTTTCATATTGCACCCACTAAACATCACAGGAGCACCATAAAACAATATTGGAGACAAAAGGAGAGATTATTTCAGAGGATCAGGGTTTCAATTGAGAAGAGAGAGAGAGAGAGAGAGAGAGAGGTAGAAAGGCAAAAGTGGTTTGGAGGGAATCCCAATAAAAAAACAGCCTTGGTAATTTATTACAATCCTGTAGACTGATGGGAAGAAGTTTGGGGGACCAGATTTCACTTTTAAAACTTTTAATAACTGCAATCAGCTGAACTCAACCATTACCTAAAAGGTGAAGGATATGTAAAAATAAAAGGCCAATTTCACTTTTAGTAGTTAATAGGAAGATCAAACATCATCACATGTGGCACCATATACAACCTCACAGTCTCTCCAACTCAGCTTGTGCAATGTCAGACTTTGTTTCTCACATCTCCTCATGTTGCTTCCATTGGCAGCAATATTCCATTCAAAATTCATGAGTATAGCCACGATACAGCTAATACATCTCCTAATGTTAACTTCATAAGGCTTTTGCTAGTACACAATCCCCGAGATTCCCTTCTTCGATCTCACCAAATGATCACTTCCTCAACAAACTCAATCAAAATTTGAGAGAGAAGACCTCGCCCACACAGAGTCATGCTGACTGTCCATAATAAATCCATTCTTTTCCAAATGCGAGTAAATCCTGTTCCTAAGAATCTTCTCCAATAATTTCCCTACCACTGATATTAGGTTCACCAGCCTGTAATTTCCTGGATTATTCCTTTTGCCTTTCTTAAATAAAAGAACAATATTGATTATTCTCTTGTCTTCTGGGAACTTGCCTGAAGCTAAAGAGGATACAAAGATCTCTGTTACAACACCGGCAATCTATTCTCTTGCCTCCCTCAGTGTCTGGGATGGATTCCATCAGGTCACTTAGCTACGTTAATATTTTCAAAACACCCAACTCCTTCTCCTTCTTAATATCGACAAGCCCTAGAATATCAACATACCCCTCCTCAATCTGACCATCATCTCGTTTTCCTTGGTGAATACAAATTCAAAGTATTCATTAAGGACCTCATCCACTTCCTCTGGCTCAAAATATAAATTCCCTCTTTTTTGTCCTTGAGATTTAGATTTATTTAATATTGTCACTTGTACCTCGGTACAGTGAATAGTGTATAATGTCGCCACACTCTGGCACAATTCTGCATTACAGAATAAATTACTGAATAAATTGTATCAAGGCACTGAATGAATGAATGTTAAATTGATGCTACTGAAATAGAAACAGCTTCAGAAGTTCATTTTCCCTCACCATAGCTTTCATGCTCTCTACTTCTCCAGTTACCACCATCTGACATTGTCCTCAGATCCTGACAAAGTGCTCCTTTCCTGATGTCAGCAACGCCATTGCTTCCACCATCTCCGAGCTAGAGATGGTCACCCTGCAAGGGTGCCACAGCCTCCTCCCACCCTGGACATCAACTGACCAGGTCCTGTTTCAGGTTCGGGTCCAAGCTGTGCTGGTCTGAATGTAGGCTGGGACCATGTGGGATCAGTTGGTCCCTGGGGACCATGTGGGATCAGTTGGTCCCTGGGGTCCATGTGGGATCAGACCACATCCTGGCTAGTCTCCTGGCTGCCACCCAAGATGGAGTGGGGATGGAGATACACAGGGCCATGGCATCCCACAAGGGGAGATCAGAAGGATGCCCGAAGGCAACCAAAAGCAAAACAATAAATGTGACTGAGCTTTTGAGCTGAAAAAACAATGGTGAAGCCGTGTGGATATGGCTGGACTCTGCTGCTTTAGCCCATGACCTACCTGTTCCCTAGTCACCCTCTTGCCCTACATATAAAATGTCTTAGGGGTCTGACTCTGTCTATATATGAGATATATTCTCTGCTGGCTGGACTGTTATACTGGTCTGGCCTCCTACTGCCCTGCAGTAAAATATATCTCAAGGCAGTTTATTTTTCCTTCAGTTGCTGTAAGTCAGAGTTAGGGCTTTATAAGTGTGAACCAGTCACCCTGTGACTCTTGCAAATAGGTGAAAGCATCTGGAAAAGAAAGATTGAGAAGCAGCATCTGATCAGGACAAGAATCGTCTCAATAAATCTCATGAACAGGCACCACTGATGTCTTTTCCTCATCTTTCCATTCACTTTTTTTTGGTCTTTCTCTCTCTCTTTCTCTCTCTCTGTATTTGTCTAAACTTCTGTAGGGAAGCGTTTTTAAATGGAATAAAACAAAGCACTGCAAATGCTGAAGATACGAAACAGAGAATGCTAAAGAGACTCAGCAGGTCTAGCAGCATCTGTGTCCAGTGACTCCTCTTCACAGGGTCTGTCTGAAGAAGGGTCACTGGACCCGAAACGTTAACTCTGTTTTTCTCTCTCCACAGATGCTGCCAGACTTGCTGAGTTTCTCCAGCAATTTCTGTGTTAGTTAATAAAAAGGGTGAGAGTTTTAATGAGCATAGTTATATATTGATGGTCATACTTGTTTTTATGTAGTGAGAATCTATTTATTTGTATTGATAATAATTCTTGTTCAGTCCTGAAACCTGCCCTATGCTGTCACCCAGACTCTGAAAATCAGGTAATGTGAGGAATTATGCACTTTATAAAATCTTTAATTTTTGTGCTGAGTTAGGACTGTCTCAGTGAGGCGAGACCAGTGTGAGGGCTTGTCTGTGATTGATTTGAAACAGAGTCACATTTACTGATAGACTCATTCGATATTTAGTTGTGTTACCAATCTGATCATTAACCACGGTACAGTAAGCCAGCTGGTTCATACACAAACAGATCAATCAGAAGCTGGATGAGGTCAGACCTCCTCAAACACCTTAGATTATCCAGGTCTACGAAATTTACATCGCCCCCCTAAATCCTGACCCTAATCTCTTTGATTAAGACACAATTCTCTGATCTCACCAGATCTGAAACTCTGCAATCCCGTTCTAATGACAAAGAACCTACAGTTTCTCACCATTGTTTGCATTCCCCCACAAACCAGCTCTCGCCAAGTCTCATCTCCTGCTGGTCATGGAGGCACAGTATTGGACATGGGCCTTGGTCACATGGTTTAGTCTGAGCCTGTTCCTGTTGACACTTCCTGTCCGGTGACCCTGAAGTTGAGGTTCTATAAAATCAAAATGTTTAACAGAAAAATTGCTCAATAAACAGCAGGACAAAGACAGTCATTTTTCACCCTCCCCATAGTGATCCCTCCCTACTTCACCCTCCCATAGTCATACGTCATCATCTCCCCTCCACCCCAGTCCCATTAGTGACCCCTGCCCACCTACCCCTCCCTACAGTGCCCTCTCACAACCTTCCCTCCACCCATCCCGTCCCCATTTCCCTCTGCCCAACATTGCTCCTTTCCAGCCCCACTCTGTGTGTGTCTCCTATTCCTCACATCACCTGCACACCCACCATAATCAATGCAAACCCAGATAACATCTTGTCTCCTCTCCAGATTTTCTCATTCCTTCTCCCAGATCCATCTCAACCTGTGCTCCCTTGCTCCCTGTCTCTCTCTCTCTCTCTCTCTGTCTCTCTCTCTCTCTCTCTCTCTCTCTCTCCGTTTCCCTCCCCTGTGTTCCCACTGACCCTCCCTACTTCTGTATAGCAGAGACTTCTCTCCCCTGGCAGACATAATGTCCTGGCTATCCTTTCCCGTGGGTGTTAAAATGTCTCTACGTATCTCATTAAGAATTCAGAGGAAGAAAGGATGCAGGAACAGGATTAGGCCATTCAGCCCATCGAACCCGCTCCGTCATTCAAGAAGATAGTGGTTGTGCTCTCAGCTCCTTTTTCCTGTTTGTCCCAATATCCTTCAACTCCCTTGTCTATTAAAAGTCTATCTAATTCAGTCCTGACTACATTTAAATACCCAGCCACCATTGCCTGAAGAGAACTCCACACTAAAAATTTTTGATAAAAGAAAAATCTCCTCATTTCTGCTTCCCTAAACCCACCTATTTTTCACCCTCCCCTGCCTCAACACAGGAGAAAACACCCTGTTGGTATCGCACCCTAGACACCCTCATTTCCTTCTTAGTCATCCTTCATTGGTTTCTAAAGTCTACCCAATCCTCTGACTGACCAACAGATATTCAGTGTTTCTTTCAATCTAACATCTTTCAATCAATCATTAACTTACTCCGTCATTAACAGATGACAGTCCATCACAAACAGCCTTTCATTCTGCAGAGAGTTCTTTAATGTTTCCTTAAAATTCTTCCACTGCAACTCTACTGACCCACCTTTAAACCTAGTTTCCCATTTCACCTCCAGGGAAATGCATGGTTATAAGGGAGACGGGTGGGTTTGGGTGGGATGCTCTGGAGAGAGTTGACTTGATGGGCCTCTTTCCAGACTGCAGGGATTCTCTGACTCTTGTGCCCATCAGGTCACATGTATTTTTTTTTCATTTATTCATGGGATGTGGGTGTTGCTGGTTGAGCTGGAATCTGTTGTCCTTCACGAATTGTCCCTGAAAGTGGTCCCTTCAGCAACCTCAGAGTTGACCACATTGTAGTGGGTCTGGAGGCACGTGGAGGTAGATCAAGTAAAGATGGTGGATTTCCTTCCCCAAAGAGTTTTCACAATGATTGATGGTGGTGTCTTGGTCAGCAAGATTGAGACTAGTTTTATATTTCCAATTTAATGACAGAATTTAAACTCCATTGTCTGTGGAGTGGGTTATGAACATATGACCCCAGCCTAGGCCTCTGGTTGACTCATCCAGTGACATTAGGAGAAAGTGAGGACTGCAGATGCTGGAGATCAGAGTCAAGATGTGGTGCTGGAAAAGCGCGGAAGGTCAGGCAACATCCGAGGAGCAGGAGAACCGACGTTTCGGGCATAAGCTCTTCATCAGGAATGATCATGCTCTGCTCATTCCTGATGAAGGGCTTATGATTGAAAGGTCGATTCTTCTGCTCCTCGGATGCTGCCTGACCTGCTGTGCTTTTCCAGCACCAGACTCTTGACTCATCCAAGTGACATCACCACGACATCACCATCTCTACTAACCTTGATTTCTTTCTGATAAATGTGATGTACATTCATTTCCAGGGCTTTAAATCCTGACTCTTGTTTGTATGGTCTGCTCCTTCTTGTCCTACACTGGTGATCCTTCCCCCCAATCCTCTGTTATATGCTGGTTAACCTTCCCCCCGATTCTCTGTCATATGCTGGTAATCCTTCCCCTCCAATCCTCTGTCATTTGTTTGTCTCCAGTTACTTTGCAATTTCTCCCATTACCTGACCAATGAGTTGAACTCCCTGTCCCCACCTTATGCAGATACCTCAAACACCTCACCTGAACCGAGTTCGGAGACCAGTACCACAGGTGATGCTGCACTGGGACCACATGGACCATTGACTCCAAGAACAGTCACTGGTCGGACAGGTGTAGTTTGAACAAAAGATCTGCCCTTCGGTACATGTGCAGTTGTTGCAGTCGCTCTGTTGTATGCTCCCTGGTGCCCAGGTTTGTCCAAGTATATCAGTACACTGACACTGCCAAGGAGTGACACATATACCATCCTGCTCAAGATAACCTGCAAACAGCAGAGAAACATTTGACTACTTCATCCCTCTACAGCTTTTAAAGAATTTTACATTTCTGCTTAATAGAGGAGCTGAATAATATTTAAGTAGAGCAAGACTGCAGAAAGCTACAGAAATTTGGGAATCTTTGTTCATGAATCACAAAATAAGTCAGCATCGGAGTTCAGTGGGGAAGGCAAATGGAATGTTGGCCTTTATTTCAAAGGGAATACAGTGTAAAATTAGGGAGATTTTGCAGAAGCTATACAAGGCACTGGTCAGAATATTGTGAACGGTTTTGGGCCCCTTATCCAAAGGAAAGATACACTGGCATTGGAAGCAGTCCAGAGAAGGTTCACTATATTGATACCAGGAATGGAAGGACTATTATATGAGGAGAAGTTGAATAGATTGGGTCTGTTATCATTGAATGAGAGGTGACCTCATTAAAACCCACAAGCTTCTTAGGGGGCATGTTCCTTCCGCAGTGACAGCAGATACAGCAGCTTAGAACATAGAACAATACAGCGCAGAACAGGCCCTTCGGCCCTTGATGTTGCGCCGACCTGTGAACTATTCTCAGCTCATCCCCCTACACTATCCCATCATCATCCATGTGCTTATCTAAGGATTGTTTAAATCTCCCTCATGTGGCTGAGTTGAGTTTCTCTGCAATCAATCTATTTCTGCTTTTGGCTGAACTGGACCCATATTTGTTATTGCTAATTTTTTCCTTTCTGATTACCTACAGAAGATTTACAGTTCATTTTCAAGTTTTCTGACCTCTATTCTCCCATTTTTAACAACAGTCTTTAGCTCAGCCTTTGTGGAATTCTAAGGTGCTCCCTTCTTGGCCTGACTGTTTACCTGTCAACTTCATAAACTTCTTCCTTTGACCGAATGCAATCCATAATATCTTTTTCAGATTTTCAGCCAAAGCAGGCATGCAGATATCGGAGTAAACAATTTTTCCTTTTACTCCTCCACTTCCTTCAGGTCAAAGGTGTGATCATGGGTACCAGCATGGGCTCCAGTAATGCCTGTCTCTTTGTGGGGTACATGGAACATTCCTTGTTCCAGTCCTATGCTAGCCCCCACCCATAACTCTTCCTCTGGTATGACGATGATATAATAGGTGCTGCTTCCCTCTCTTGTCTGTAATTATAAAAGTTTATCAATTTTGCTTCCAATTTCCACCCTGCTGTCACCTTCACCTAGTCCATCTCTTCCCTTCCCTGACATCTCTGTTTCCATTGCTGGGGATGGGCGCCCACCAATATCCACTACAAATCATCTTACTCCCATAGTTACCTTGACTGTACACCCTCACATCCTGCTTCCTGGAGCGACTCTATTCCATTCTCCCAGTTCTTCTGTCTGTGTTACATCTGTTCAAATGATGCCAACTTTGACAAAGGGTCCTCCAAATGTCCACCTTCTTCCTCACACAATGATTCTCCTCCACTGCAGCCCCCAGACATGTCCAAATCGTCTCCCACCTCTCAGCCCTCAGCCCCCCAATTCCCTCCTATAAAAGCATTAAGGGTCTCCCTTGTCCTCACCTACACCCCTTACTGTCAGAGAGTCTGTGCTAAGGGAGAACTGCACTTTTAAAAGGTCAATACTGTGGGAGCACCACACTATCAAAAGGTCAGTACTGAGGGAGCACCTTCATATATCTTCTCACATGGATACAAAAGTTCAGAATTCACACAACCCTGCTATGGTAACCTCTGCAAGACATGTCAGATCATTGACATAGGTCCTACCATTACACGTGATGACACCACCCACAAGTACGCAGCAGATATACAATGTTGTCTATCTCATAAGCTACAGACAAAGTTGCCCTGAGGCATGATATATTGACGAGACCATGCAGACGCTACGGTAATGAATGAACGGACACTGCACACAATTACCAGACAGGAATGTACCTTCCCAATCAGGAACACCTCAGTGGTCAATGACATTCAGCCTCCGATCTCTGGGTAAGCGTCCTCCAATGTGGCCTTCAAGATACACACAAAAGCAGAATCGCCAAGCAGAAACTGATAGCCAAGCTCGGTGTCCATGAAGATGGTCTCAACTGTGATCTTGGGTTCATGTTGCGCTACATATAACCAACCACAATGTCCTGTATCTGTAAAATCTTCCTAACTGTCCTATTTTGACACCATTACCTGGATAACTTGTTATGATCTCTCTACCTTAATTAGTTTGTACAGTTTGTTACTTTGGTTTGACCCTCAATGTGGGTCTTTTACACCTGTCATGTTATTCCAGCCATTTGGTTTGTCTCTAGCACCACCTTATTTTTGATTTTTTGTAATTATCTTTCTGCTTTAATTAATTTGATCATAGGTCATCTCTTCACTTGCTGTTCAGCTGTTGACACTTTACTAACACTGTCTGACATGTTTGATCACCTCCAAAGACTTATTAATCAGGCTGTCAATACTCCATGCATACCACTTGTAAGATTTTATGATCTCTCTGATTATACATTCTGTGTCTGTATGCTTCTCTTTTCTTCACCTGATGAAGGGGCAATGCTCTGAAAGTTTGTAATTTCAAATAAATCTGTTGGACTATAACCCAGTGTTATGTGACTTCTGACTTTGTCCACCCCAGTCCAACACTGGATCCTCCACATCATGGATACAAAAGATCCCATGACACTACTTGGAAGACAGGAAAGGAAACCAACTCCATCAACACCTAACCAATCACTGGTGTGATCCCACCGCTGTGTGAGAACCTGCTGTACGCTGATTGTGGGTAAAATGGTAAACAACCCAACTGCAACTACCATTCCAAGATAGTAAATGAAATAAAATGCTTTGGGATGTGGAAGGTGCTATTGGAATGTAAGTGTTGCTTCATGATTTTTTGAGCATGAGCCTGTTGAATTAGGGCTGTGTGTTTGGGACAGGAGTGTTGTCCAGAGTCTGACAGCTGGTGGGCACTCACCATCAGGGCACCGACAGCCGAGTTCACACCTTTCCACATCAGCACATGCTATTCCAGCCTGCAGATCAACACAGGAACGTGGGCATTGATTGGCACAATCAGACCACTGCATTGCAGGGGGACAGGAACCAGCTCCTGAGGAACCACAAGGTCAAAGTGCAAAATTAGAATGGATCACAGCACTGCATAGAGGACCACCCCACCAAACTGCACTCCCCCTCAAAAACCCTCACCCAGAGAAACTATTACCTCCCAGATAAACACTCCCTCCCAGAAAAACACTCACCCCCTCAGGCCAGTTCTGCCCCTTCCACCTTGATTCTGGATCCCAGTCCATGCCTTGCCTCGATTTGCCAAACCCCATCCCTGCTGCATAAATCCATCACCCACCTCAGTCACAAACTCCATCCCAGAAACACCATCCTCTGGTGTTGGTCAGAAAATGAACTAGACTCACCACATAAACACAGTGGCTACAGTGCTAGGAATACTGCAGTGAGTAACTCACTTCCTGACTCTCTAAAACCTGTCCACCATTTCCAAGGCACAAGTCAGGAGTGTGGTGGAATACTCCCCATTTGTCTGGATGGGGGCAGCTCTAACAACACTCAAGAAGCTTGATAATACTATCCAGGACAAAGCAGCCGTTTGATTGGTACCACAGTCATAAGCATCCACTCCCTGCACCACTGACGCTCAGTAGCAGCAGTGTGGACTATCTACAAGATGCACTGCAGAAATTCACCACAGATCCTTAGACAGCACCTTCCAAACCCATGACCCCTTCCATCTCGGAAGACAAGGACAGAAGATACATGGGAACACCCCCCCCCTGCAAATCCCCCTTCCAGCCACTCACCATCTTGACTTGGAAATATATCACCGTTCCTTCACTGCTTCTCAGATCAAAGCCCAGTTCCTCTAACCATCACCACCTAGACCCCAATCATGATCACTCATCCTCAGGTGTAATCATGACAATTCACCAAACTCCAACCCAAATTGGTCAGTGTAACCACTCATTCTCCCTATCAGCCATTCCCACCCCATACTTCCCTTTTCTCTCAATATGTCAATAATGTTGCCATCCTGCACTGATCCCCAGCCATCTCCTAAACCAGCCTAACAGTGCAGCCAGCAAGTGACTGTGGTCACTATGAACATATCGATCCTGTCATGCTCACCACACAGTTGCATATTACACAGCATCACTTCAAACCGATCTCCCGGACATGGACGCCCCCCGTTCTTAGGGGGTGGGTCAGTACAAGCCCGAATCCGAAGTGCCTTTCCTCCCCCACAGGAACGGTCACATGTGGACCAAGGACTCCAACTGGACCATGCGCCATTCACTGACAAACCAAGAGTAACATCAGTTAGTGATCATTGGATCTCCAATTCTACCCAGAGTAGGCAGGGCAAGTGAGCGGGCAACAAGACAGAGCATACTGCGCACAAGTGAGAGACCCTTTACTTTGATAATTGGAATAGAAAAGAAGAATATTTTTATTAGCTACCAGAGAGATTCAGGTGCACTCAGACAATAATCATAAAGTTAGTAAACGGCTACAACAAACCACTGGGAAAGCAAATAGTAAAGTTGGCCTTTATTGCAAGGAGTTAGGAGTCTTATTGTAATTCCACAAAACTTTGGCAAGATCATACCATGTTACCATATCTTACCATTTCTCTGGATTTTGACTGGGGACTGAAATGCAGAGAGGGTTGTTTTAAAAAAACAAGGATTGCTGTACTTTTGAAAAGCAGATTAAGGAAACTCCTTGTAAGTTGTGCTTACACAGCTGTTTTGTTCAAGAATTATGGAAGCTGTTTGTAGACATCCTGGCACGAGGGGATCTACAGGAAAGGAAATTCAGCCAGCAACAAGTTGCTGATTGGTTTGTGGAGTTATGACCAGTTTTGGATGACATTGGACCTTGGCTCACCTAACAGCTTGTGGGTGTACATGATACTGGCAGAAAAATCCAGACCACTGCAAGGGGCAAGTCATGTATCTATCTCTCCAGTAAAATATTTCAAGACTAAACAAAGCCAGTATAATTTCCCTCACAGGTTGCTGTAAGCTGCGGCCTGAAACAGTTATTAAAATATTTTAATCTTCCAATTACCCATGCTTCCAACAAAGAAAGACTGTACACCCTGTGGACCGGGACCATTCAAGTGAGCAAAAACATGACAGATGAAATATAGTGTGGGAAATGTGAGGATATGTATTTTGACAGGAAGAGTAGAGGAACTGAATATTATTTAAATGGAGAAAGACTGCAGAAGCAACAAAACAATGGGATTTGGAAATCCTTGTCAGTGAATCACAAAAACGTTAGCATCCAGGTTCAAAGGGTAATAGGGAAGGCAAGTAGAATGTTGGCCTTTATTTCCGAGGGAATGAAGTACAAAAGATATTGCTCAAATTATTCAAGGCACAAGTCAAACTACAACTGGAATACTCTACAAACAGTTTTAACCTCTTATCTAAGGAAAGATAGACTGGCATTGGGGCAGTCCAGAGAAGGTTCACTCAGTTAATACCAGGTATGGAGGGACTGTCTTATGAGGAAGGTTGGGCCTTTTGTCATTGGAGTTTAGAATAACGAGAGGCAACCTTCTTGAAATATAAAAAATTCTGAAAGGCAAAAGCGAAAATTGTTGGAAAAGCTCAGCAGGTCTGGCAGCATCTGTGGAGAGAAATCAGAATTAACAGTTCGGGTCCAGTCACCCCTACCCCACCCCACCCCAACATTCCTGATGAAGAAAAATGTTGACTCTCCTGCTCCTAAGATGATGCCTGACTGGCTGTACTTTTCCAGCACCACACCTTTCGACTCTGACTCTCCAGCATCTGCAATCCTCACTTTCTCCTAGAGTCATAATTAGACCAGACCAGGTAAGAATGGCAGATTTCCTTACCTGAAGAATATTAGTGAGCCAGATGGATTTTTATAACAGTTATCACTGATCACCATTAAGCTAATTCCAGATTTTTATTGAATTTAAATTTCACCATCTTTCATAGTGGGATTCGAATTTGTGTCCCCAGAACATTAACCTGGCTGACTAGATTGACAATTCAATGATATTACTACGACACGACTGTCTTCCCCAAAGCCCAAGTTGAAACCCAAGGTCAGCCAAGACCATATTAAACAGCAGAGCAAGCTCGAGGGGCTGAATGCCTCTCCCTGCTTCTGTTTATTATAGTCTGTCAGATGTTCAGTTTGAGAGGCTCCTTATATGACAGGATGGTGTGCCTGTTCCTCTTGGGTTCTCTAGCCATCTGTTACCAATCTCACCTTCTAGGACATTGGCTCCTCTCTGACCATAATCACACCTCACTCAGCTTTTATCCTCCAATGACCTTCCACTTCTGTGTCTCTGTGCCCTGTGACCTCTCACCTTTGCAAGCCTTTACATTGCAGAATCGGATCTCGAGATTCCCAGTCAGGATTCCCTCACACCACTGACCACCCGACTGTGGGCGATTATATGTCCGGAGGCGGTGTTGCTGACCAGCTCCACACCAACGGGAACACTCACTCCACTCTGACCACATGTTCCAGCTGCAGTCCCGGGTACAGTTCTCTCTGGAACATTCCGTTTCATCTACAGACAATAAGTCAGAAATTAATCCACTTTGAAATTCATGATGACCTATGATTAACATTAATCTGACTGAATTGTAGAGAAAACAAGACAGGCTGAATGGCCTTCTCCTGTTCCTGTGTAACAGCTCAAAGGGGGGGGCTGAATGGCCTCCTCTTCCTGTGCCTTACTCTGAAACTTCCTGCCTCAGTTGAAGCTGCTTTCCCCACATTTGCAGGCAGTATATTCCAGCCCCTAACACCTCACTGGGTGAAAATGCTTTTGTCTCACATCACCCTTGCTTCATTTGAACATCACTCTAAATTTATTCCCTCTAGTTGTTCCTTTTACAAGTGGGAATAGCTTCTCCCGATCTACTGTGTCCAACCCTCTCATGGTTTTGAAAACCTCTGTCAGATCTCCTCTCAGCCTTCTTCCCTCCCAGAGAGAAGTCCCAACCTCTTCAATCTCTCCCCATCACTGAAATGTCTCAATCCTGGAACGATCCTTGTAAATCACTTCTGGAATGTCCAGAGCAAATTCACATCTTTCCGACAATGTTGGACCCATCCTACTGCTGTAAACATACTCCAGCTGAGCGCCAACAATTCCTTACACTCTGTGCCCCTATTAATAAAGCCAAGGACACTGTGTGCTTTACTAACTGCTCTCTCCCCTGCCCTATTGCCTTCAATAGTTTGTGACATAATACCCCAAGCTCCCTTTAGTCCTGTACCTCGTTTAGAACTGTACCCCGTATTTGATATTGTCTTTCAGGGTTAGTCTGGCCAAAATCCCTCACCTCAAACTTCTCTCCATTGAAGCTCATGGGACACCTATCCACCAGCCCTTCAGCCCATCAAGTCTGTGCCAGTCAAAAACAATCACCACCACTATTCGACCCCATTTCCCAGTATTTGGCCTATAGCCTTGTATGTATTGGCCATGTACACGCGCATCTGAAAACATGATGCAGGTTTCTCTCTCCACCAACATGCAGTGAGTTCCAGTCTCCCACCATACTCTGGAGGGGGGGGAAGGTTTCCCTCACAATGACTCTGAACGTCTTGTCCCTAAACATAAACTTCTGCCTTGATCAGTGATTTCCCCCATCAAGGGAAAAAGTTCCTCCCTGTCTACCTTTCCTGTGTCGCCCATCATTTTCTTCATCTCAATCATGTCCCCTCTCAACCCCCTTCTGATCCAAAGAAAATAACCCAGTCTGTCCAATCTCTCTTCATCACTGAAACACTCCAGGCAGGCAGCATCCTTATAACTCTTCTCTGCACCCTCTCCAATGCTATCACATCCCTCCTATAATGTGGTTTCCAGAACTGCACACAGTACTCTCGCTGTGCTCTAACCAATGACTAAACAGTTCCAGCATCACCCTCTGCTGTTAAACTCTATGCCTCAGCTAATAACAGCAATAATTCTATATGCCTTTGTCACTACTTTACCCACCTGCCCTGAAACCTTAAGGGACCACTGTACCTGATCACCAAGGTCCCTCTGATCCTCGGTGCTATCGATCACCATGTATTCACTTGCCTTGTATGTCCTGCCCAAGTGCATCACCTCAAACTTACCCCAATTGAATTTCACCTTGAATTGAATTGAACTGTAAGATTTTAGAAGCAGCAATGTCTTCACCAAACTGATTCCTGGGATGACAGTTTTGATGTTTAAGGAATGTTTTCTCTTACCTCCGATCCCAAGTCCTGACCAGGAGCACTGATGCTGAACCTGACCCCAAGCATCATGCTCTGACCCTGATCCCTGACCTGAAGCCACAAAGATGACCTTTGAACCCGAGCTTACTTGTGCATTGTGGCAGGTTACAAGGTCGTTCCTGGAAGGTTTCCCCGGTGCAGTTCTTGTGTCTCCAACAGGAACGGCCTCGGGTCTTGGTGCTAGGAAGCTCCGTGTCTGTACAGTTCCTGGAGCAACGAGTCCATGGGGACCAGGGGGAAAACCCATCAGAGTCTAGACAAAAATAGAAAGAGTGACGGTGAATGGAGAGAGAGAGCGAGAATGAGGGTGAATGGAAAGAGCGAGAGTGAAGGTGAATAGAGAGAGACCGAGAGCGAAGGTGAATGGAGAGAGAGAGAGAGGGTGAATAGAGAGAGAGAGAGAGAGAGAGTGAAGATGAATGGAGAGAGAGCGTGAGGGTGAATGGTGAGAGGGAGAGAGTTAGGGTGAGTGGAGACAGTTAGAGTGAAGGAGGATGGAGAGAGAATGAGAGTGAAGGTAAATGGAGAGAGTGCGAGGGAGAAGGTGAATGGAGAGAGATTGACAGTGAAGGTGAATGGAGAGAGTGTGAGAATGAGGGTGAATGGAGAGAGAGAGGGAGTGAGGTGAATGGAGAGAGATTGAGAGCGATGGTGAAACGAGAGAGAGCGAGTGTGAAGATGAATGGAGAGAGAGTGAGAGTGAAGGTGAATGGAGAGAGTGAGAGTGAAGGAGAATGGGGAGAGCAAGAGTGAAGGTGAATAGAGAGAGAGTGAGGGTGAATGGAGAGAGTGTGAGAGTGAGGGTGAATGGAGAGAGAGAGAGTGAAGGAGAATGGGGAGAGCAAGAGTGAAGGTGAATAGAGAGAGAGTGAGGGTGAATGGAGAGAGTGTGAGAGTGAGGGTGAATGGAGAGAGCGCGAGAGTGAGGGTGAATGGAGAGAGAGTGAGGGTGAATGGAGAGAGCGAGAGTGAAGGTGAATAGAGAGGGAGAGGGAGTAACGTGAATGGAGAGAGTATGAGAGTGAAGGTGAATGGGGAGAGAGCGAGAGTGAGAGTGAATGGAAAGAGAGCAAGAGTGAGGGTGAAGGGAGAGAGAGTGAAGGTGAATTGAGAGAGTGTGAGAGTGAAGGGGAATGGAGAGAGAGAGAGAGAGAGTGAAGGGGAATGGAGAGAGAGAGAGAGAGAGTGAAGGGGAATGGAGAGAGAGAGAGAGAGTGAAGGGGAATGGAGAGATAGTGAGAGCGAGGGTGAATGGAGAGAGTGTGAGAGTGAAGGTGAATAGAGAGTGAGCGAGGGTGAAGGTGAATGGAAAGAGTGTGACAGTGAAGAAGAATGGAGAGAGAGAGGCAGCGAGAGTGAATGGAGAGAGAGATGGAGAGAGAGGATGAATGGAGAGAAAAAGAGAGAGAGTGCAGGTGAATGGAGAGAGTGAGAGGGTGAGGGTGAATGGAGAGAGAGTGAGAGTGAAGGTGAATGGAGAGAGAGTGAGAGTGAAGGTGAATGGAGAGAGAGCGAGGGTGAAGGTGAATAGAGAGAGTGTGAGAGTGAAGGTGAATGGAGAGAGTGAGAGTGAAGGAGAATGGGGAGAGCAAGAGTGAAGGTGAATAGAGAGAGAGTGAGGGTGAATGGAGAGAGCGCGAGAGTGAGGGTGAATGGAGAGAGAGTGAGGGTGAATGGAGAGAGCGAGAGTGAAGGTGAATAGAGAGGGAGAGGGAGTAACGTGAATGGAGAGAGTATGAGAGTGAAGGTGAATGGGGAGAGAGCGAGAGTGAGAGTGAATGGAAAGAGAGCAAGAGTGAGGGTGAAGGGAGAGAGTGTGAAGGTGAATTGAGAGAGTGTGAGAGTGAAGGGGAATGGAGAGAGTGAGAGTGAAGGAGAATGGGGAGAGCAAGAGTGAAGGTGAATAGAGAGAGAGTGAGGGTGAATGGAGAGAGTGTGAGAGTGAGGGTGAATGGAGAGAGCGCGAGAGTGAGGGTGAATGGAGAGAGAGTGAGGGTGAATGGAGAGAGCGAGAGTGAAGGTGAATAGAGAGGGAGAGGGAGTAACGTGAATGGAGAGAGTATGAGAGTGAAGGTGAATGGGGAGAGAGCGAGAGTGAGAGTGAATGGAAAGAGAGCAAGAGTGAGGGTGAAGGGAGAGAGAGTGAAGGTGAATTGAGAGAGTGTGAGAGTGAAGGGGAATGGAGAGAGAGAGAGAGAGAGTGAAGGGGAATGGAGAGAGAGAGAGAGTGAAGGGGAATGGAGAGAGAGAGAGAGAGTGAAGGGGAATGGAGAGATAGTGAGAGCGAGGGTGAATGGAGAGAGTGTGAGAGTGAAGGTGAATAGAGAGTGAGCGAGGGTAAAGGTGAATGGAAAGAGTGTGACAGTGAAGAAGAATGGAGAGAGAGAGGCAGCGAGAGTGAATGGAGAGAGAGAAGGAGAGAGAGGATGAATGGAGAGAAAAAGAGAGAGAGTGCAGGTGAATGGAGAGAGTGAGAGGGTGAGGGTGAATGGAGAGAGAGTGAGAGTGAAGGTGAATGGAGAGAGAGTGAGAGTGAAGGTGAATGGAGAGAGAGCGAGGGTGAAGGTGAATAGAGAGAGTGTGAGAGTGAAGGTGAATGGAGAGAGAGAGCGAGAGTGAAGGTGAATGGAGAGAGAGTGAGGGTGAGAGTGAAGGTGAATGGAGAGTTAGTGAGAGCGAGGGTGAATGGAGAGTGCGAGAGTGAGGGTGAATGGAGAGAGAGATTGAAGGTGAATGGAGAGTTAGTGAGAGCGAGGGTGAATGGAGAGTGCGAGAGTGAGGGTGAATGGAGAGAGAGATTGAAGGTGAATGGAGAGTTAGTGAGAGCGAGGGTGAATGGAGTGCGCGAGAGTGAGGGTGAATGGAGAGAGAGATTGAAGGTGAATGGAGAGAGAGCGAGGGTGAAAGTGAATCGAAAGAGAGTGAGACTAAAGGGGAATACATAGAGAGAGGGAGTGAAGGTGAATGGAGAGAGAGCGAGGGAGAAGGTGAATGGAGAGAGTGTGAGAATGAGGGTGAATGGAGAGAGAGAGAGAGTGAGGTGAATGGAGAGAGAGCGAGTGTGAAGATGAATGGAGTGAGTATGAGAGTGAAGGGGAATAGAGAGAGCGAGGGCGAGGGCGAACGGAGAGAGAGCGAGAGTGAGGGTAAATTCAGAGAACGCGAGAGTGAAGGTAAATGGAGAGAGAGCGAGAGTGAAGAAGAATGGAGAGAGAGAGGGAGAGAGAGGGTGAATGGAGAGAAAAAGAGAGAGAGTGCAGGTGAATGGAGAGAGCGAGAGTGAGGGTGAATGGAGGGAGAGAGAGAGAGAGTAAAGGTGAATGGAGAGAGAGTGAGGGTGAAGGTGAATGGAGAGTGTGAGAGTGAGGGTGAAAGGAGAGAGAGCGAGGGTGAAGGTGAATCGAAAGAGAGTGAGTCTAAAGGGGAATACATAGAGAGAGGGAGTGAAGGTGAATGGAGAGAGTGTGAAAGTGAGGGTGAATGGAGAGAGAGCGAGAGTGAAGGTGAATGGAGAGAGTGTGAGAGTGAAGGTGAATGGAGAGAGAGAGAGAGAGGGTGAATGGAGAGAGAGTGAGAGTGAAGGTGAATGTGGAGAGAGAGAGAGTGAGGGTGAATGGAGAGAGAGAGAGTGAAGGTGAATGGAGAGAGAGTGAGAGTGAAGGTGAATGTGGAGAGAGAGAGAGTGAGGGTGAATGGAGAGAGAGAGAGAGTGAAGGTGAATGGAGAGAGAGTGAGAGTGAAGGTGAATGTGGAGAGAGAGAGAGTGAGGGTGAATGGAGAGAGTGTGAAAGTGAGGGTGAATGGAGAGAGAGCGAGAGTGAGGGTGAATGGAGAGAGAGAGAGAGAGAGTGAACGTGAATGGAGAAAGAGTGAGGCAGGAAACCTCACAACATTGAAAAAACACTTGGATGATTACTTGAAATGTGATAACTTTTAAGGATATGGACCTCGTGTGGGAAAGTCAGATTAATGAACATCTAATGTAGTTTGGTGGTACAGACTCGATGGCTTGAAGGACCTCTTCTGTAATGTACAGTACAATGTCATGAGAATCAGGAACAGTTTAGAATTCAACAAGGACGATGGGATTGATTAAGGAAGGGAAAATACAGTACAAGAGTACTCTTCTGGGGAACATAAGAACTGACTGTAAAAGCTTTGCTCTGTATGTGAAAAGATGATGTGGAGGTCCTGGTGTTGGACTGGGCTGCACAAAGTTAAAAGTCACACGACATCAGGTTATAGTCCAAAAGGTTTATTTGGAAGCACTAGCTTTCAGAGTGCTGCTCCTTTTTCATGTAGCGACCCAATGAAGGAGCAGCACTTCCAAACAAACCTGTTGGACTATAACCTGGTGTATGATTTTTAACTACATGAAGGAAGAAGGACTGGAGAAGAGAAATGTAGATCCCTTACAATAAGAAATAAGGGAATTCATAAATATCTGACCAACCAAATACCATACTTTGGTTCTGTTCTGACAAAAGGGGACACAATGAACACCCCAGAAATGTTGGACAATGCAAGTTTTATTGAGAGTGAGGAACGGAAGGAAATTAGTATTAATCAGGAAATAGTATTGGGAAAATTGATGGGATTGAAGGCAGTTAAATCTCTACGGCCTGATAATCTACATCACAGAGTACTTAAGGAAGTGGCTCCAGAAATAGTGGATGCATTGGTGGTCATCTTCCAAGATTCTTTAAACTGTGGAATATTATAGACCAATCAGCCTGACATCAGTCGTGGTTAATATCAAAGACTTAATAACAGAGTACCAAAACCTATAAAATTCCAACAGGGATACACAGGGTAAACAGGGAGTTCCTGATCACTGAAGAGTCCAGAACCAGAGGCCACAGCCTAAGAATAAGGGGCAAGACATTTCGGACGGAGATGAGGAGAAATGTCTTCACCCAGAGAGTGGAAGGGGGGTGACCCTTTGGAATTCTCTGCCACAGAAAGTGATTGTGGCCAAAACACTGAATATTTTCAAGAAGGAGTTAGATACAATTCATATGGGTAAAGGGATCAAAGGGGATGGGAGAAAGTGAGAACAGGGGACTGAGTTGGATGATCAACCATGATCGTATTGAATGATGCACCAGGCTTGAAGGGCAGAATAGCCTACTCTGATTCCTATTTTTGATGATAAGTCTTTCATATTACCTGGTAAACTGATAGGTTCTCTTGTTGGCACAGACACTGAAAGAAAGAGAACTTAATTACTGGATTAGGAATGATCTGCCCTGACTTCAGACACCCAGCAAACTGGAGGCTGAAGGGAACTGTCCTCAGAGCCCCAGGCTCACTCACTCATCATTCAGGACAGTGGGGGGGGGGGGGGGGGGGGGGGGGCTTCTTCAGACTCACCCTCATTCAACACGTGCGTATCCTCAATCCCTCATCCTCCTCATCCCTCGCCTTTATCCATTCTCCACCGTTATCCATCCCTCACTCCTCTCCAATCCCAGACCCTTCCCACAATCCCTCACTCTCCCCATCCCTCACCTTCCTCAACCCTCACCTTCCTCAACCCTCATCCTCACTATATTCCATCCTGTGTCACACCCATACCCCTTGCCCTCATCCAACCCTCACCCTCACTGACTCTTGCCAACCCTCACCCTCCTATTGCTCACCCTTACTCTCCCATCGCTCTCTGTCACCCTCACCCTCGCCCCACTCTCCCTCTCCCTCACCCACCTTCACAGTCCGGACTCTGACAAAACTTAAAATCAATTCTTGGTCCAACACAGTCTCTGCCGCCATTGGTTGGTGCTGGGCTTGAGCAGTCACGTGATCTGGTCATGTGGCCAATTCCACCACAGCTGCGGGAACAGGAAGTCCAGGGGCTCCATGTGGAAAACTGTCCATCAGCCACACAGACAGTGAATGAGCAGTTCAGTCGTCCATTCCTGCATGTACTGAGTAGGAATACAGAATAATCAGTGCAGGTCTCACTCTAGTCCCACTTCCCACACAAGGCCCGCAGACTGGAATGTTATGGCACTTCAAATGCTCATCCAAGTACATTTTAAAGCTCAGCTGGTCTGGCAGCACCTGTAAAGAGAAATCAGAGTTCAGGTCCAGTAACTCCCAGTTCTGAGGAAGGGTCACTGCATCCGAAACGTTCACTCTGATTTCTCTTAACAGATACTGTCAGATCTGCTGAGCTTTTCCAGCAACTTCTGTTTTGTTTCTGATTTACAGCATCTGCAGTTCTTTTTAAAGGTTATGAGCTTTCCCAACACCTACCCTCCCAGACAGTGCATCCCAGACCTCCACTACCTTCTGGGTGAAAATATGTTCCTGCATATCCCGTCTAAACCTCCTGCCTTTCACTTCAAAATTATACCCCATCATTATTGACCCTTCGACTGAGGAGAATAGTTGCTTTCTATCCACCCTGTCCATACCCCTCATAATCTTACACACCTTTATCATGTTCCCCACCCAACCCTCTCTGCTCTAAAGAAAATAACCCGAGATTATCCAGCCTCTCTCCATCATGGAATCTCTCCATCCCAGGCAACATGCTGATGAATCTCCTCTGCAATCTCCTCCAAAACTATCACATCCAATTACTCACTTCTCATTTTCCTCAACCTTCTGACTCCTCCAGTCTCTTTCCTGGCTCTTTTAGTTGTTGAGTTGATGTACAGAGATGATCATTTTGTGTTGACTGATTCCATTCAGTGAGAATATAGAACAATATAGCGTAGGACAGGCCCTTCGGCCCTTGATGTTGTGCTGATCTGTGCTCAAATCTAAGCCCATCCCTCTACACTATCCTGTCATCATCCATATGCTTATCTAAGGTCTGTTTAAATGCCCCTAATGTGGTTGAGTTAACTACATTGGGCAGATAGGGTATTCCATGCCCTTACCACTCTCTGAGTAAAGAACCTGCCTCTGACATCTGTCTTAAATCTATCACCTCTCAATTTGTAGTTATGCCCCCTCGTACAAGCTGACATCATCATCCTAGGAAATAGACTTTCACTGTCTACCCGAACTAATCCTCTGATCATCTTGTATGTCTCTATCAAATCCCCTCTTAGCCTTCTTCTTTCCAATGAGAACAGACCCAAGTCTCTCACCCTTTCCTCATAAGACCTTCCCTCCAGACCAGGCAACATCCTGGTAAATCTCCTCTGCACCTTTTCCAATGCTTCTACAAACTGTAATGGAGTGACCAGAACATATTCCAAATGTGGCCGCACTAGCGTTTTGTATGGTTGCAGCATAATATTGCAGTTCTGGAACTCAATCCCTCTACCAATGAATCCTAACACACCGTATGCCTTCTTAACAGCACTATCCACCTGGGTGACAACTTTCAGGGATCTATGTACATGGACACCAAGATCCCTCTGCACATCCACACCACCAAGAATCTTTCCATTGACCCAGTACTCTGTCTTCCTGTTATTCTTCCCAAAGTGAATCACCTCACATTTATCTGCATTGAATCCCATTTGCCACCTCTCAGCCCAGTTCTGCAGTTCTGGAATGTTCCTTACCAATTGCTGCATTCGTGCTGGAGTACAGTCCCTGAGGGAATCTCCTCTTGAATCTCTGCATCATCATCGATTAACATAATTGGAGGGACTGACGGGTTTATGGAGTGATTCTGAAATAACTGCAGAGTATCCTCTTTTATCACACAGGCACATTCCTAGACAGGATACAAGCAGGTTTAAAGACTGTTAGAATTAGGAGCTGGAATAGGCCATACAACCCTTTGCGTCCAATTTCCCATTGGAGATGCAAAAGCCTTATCTGTATATTATTGTGTTTTTGACTGAGGACTGAAAAGGGAAAGAGAGTTACAGACACTCATTGTGTTTGCTGTTTATACAGCTGTTGGTTCAAGCAGTGAGGAAAGTGAGCTACAGATAAACTAGAACCGGGGACATTTGCACAAATGGAAATTTGGCTGGCAACAAGTAGTTGATTGGTCTGTAACCTAGTGACCAGCACGTAACATAGTGACCAGCACATAACATGGTGACCCAGCATGTAACACGCATGTAACCTGGTGACCAGCATGTAGAAGCCATCAGACCTCTGGCAGGGAGGCGCTGTTTCTGCTCAGCAGCAAAAGGCACCTCAAGCCTGAAAATAGCCAGTGTATTTGTCCTTTCTGGTTGCTGTTAGCTGTGACTTTCCATTGATATGTCAACATCTATAAATGGGAACTGGTCACCCTGTGTCTTGTGCAAACAATTGAAAAGTTCTGGAAAAGGAAGACGAAGAAGCAAAGTTTGGATCAGCAAAAAGATCATTTTAGAAAACCCTGTGACCAGGGGCCACTAAACCCCCTTTCCAATCTTTCCCTTCACCCATACACTCATGGTTTTGCGAGCTTCAGAGAGTGTGTGTGTGTATGTATTAGAGAAAGAGAATGTCTGTGTGACTATGGGGGTGTGTAGGAAAAGTTTATCAGGGTTTGAGTTTTAACAAGTAATGTCAATGGTTTATGATTATTTTCCTGAAGCTAAAGTTTATTTATTTGTAATGAACAGTCCTTCTTATTGATTTTTGTCAACCTGGATTTAAATGTTGGTGAAATTCGGAACTCTGCAAACTTTAAAAAATCATTACATTTTATGTAGACTCGAGGAATAATGGGGTTTAATTTCCAGCATGCTCCTTTAGTGAGTCATAACAATCTTCATTTAATTTGAGCAATAAACTACTGTTTTATTGTTAAAACCTGCAGCATTGTGTATGTGTGAGAGACCACCTCAGTAAAACTGAACAAACCAAAATATGATCTATCAACCCAGATTCCAGCCTGGGAGCAGACCATTACTTGTCCAGTAATGACACAAGCTGGGATTGTGATACTAGGATCTTTTAGCCCTTTCTTTTGGGCTCAGTACCTGACCAGCTAAGATCTGCCTTCTCAGCTGTGGCCCAGGCCAAAGCCTGGAGCTTTCTTCAACCACTGAATCGATTAAAGCTGGAGTCGAGAGCTCTCACCTGAACACAGGATCCATTATGAAGATAGCTGCCCACAGGACAGTGACAGCCTTCCTCACAGCCATCACTGAAACACTCCACAAGACCATTAAGATGGGCACAGCTATACGGACAGCCATCACTGACCACACATTCTCGATACAATCGATCTGACGGGCAGCCCACCTCTAGAAAGAGAAAAACACGCGACAATGAGCACTCAAAACTCAGCAACCACCTCCAGTCAGCGATCCCTCCCTCACTCCCTGCTCTGCCCCATTACTCTCCCTGCTTTCCCTCCCTCACTTCCAATTCTCTGCCTTCACTCTCCCTGCACTTCCCCCCCTCACTCCCGACTCTCCCTTCTCATTCTCCCCCCTCACTCCACGCTCTCAGAAAGAATGTTGGAAAATATGAGAGAGAGGGTGGGGGAATTAAGAAAGTGTGAGAGAGAGGGAAGGGGGGAGAGAGAGAGAGACAGACAGACAGAGTGAGACAGAGAAAGACAGAGAGAATGAGAGTGAGTGCATGTGAAAGACAGTGTGTGTGAGGAGAGAGAGAATAAGACATCCTACCCTGGCAACATCCTTGTAAAGGATAGAGAGAGAATGAAAGTGAGAGTGCGAGAGACAATGAGTAAGAGAGTGAAAGTAGGAGAGAGAAGTACATAGAGAGAGGTATTCAGACAATGAGATAGACCATAGAACAGTACAGCATTCGGTACTGTACAGTACAGTACTGTAAGTAATCTAATCATAGGAACAGACCATTTGGCCCACCACGTTTATGCCGACCGTAATGTCATTCTAAATTAATCCATCTGCCTGCATACAGTCTGTATCCCTCCAATTCCTGCCTAGTTATGTCTCTGTCTAAATAAATGCCTTTTAAAATTTGCAATCTTTTCCACTCCTTTGTCTGCTTTGGACAACTTTTGTATCCAACTTGTCAACTCTTCATGGATTCCATGCGATTTGATCTTCTGGACGAGTCCACAATGAGGAAGGGACCTTGTCAAAAACTTTAGTCAAGTACATGTAGACAATATCCATCGTCCTACCCTCGTCAATCATCTTGGTCAGTTAGAGTCATAGAGATGTACAGAACAGAAACAGACCCTTCAATCCAACTCACCCATGCTGACCAAATATCCAAAATGAATCTAGTGCCACCTGCCAGCACCCAGCCCATATCCCTCCAAACCCTTCCTATCCATATACCCATCTAGCTGCCTTTTAAATGTAATTGTACCAGCCTCCACCACTTCCTCTGGCAGCTCATTCCATACACGCACCACCTTTTGTGTGAAAAAGTTGCCTCTTAGGTCCTTTTTAAATCTTTCCCTCTCACCTTTAACTATGTCCTCCAGTTCTGGACTCCCCCACCTCAGGGACAAGACCTTGTCTATTTACCCTATCCATGCCCCTCATGATTTTATAAACATCTATAACGTCACCCCTCAGCCTCTGATGCTCCAGGGAAAACAGCTCCAGCCTGTTCAGCATCTCCCTATAGCTCAAATCCTCCAACTCTGGCAACATCCTTGTAAATCTTTTCTGAACCCTTTCAAGTTTCACAACAACCTTCCATAGGAGGGAGACCAGAATTGAACTGCTACAGTCCATGTGCTGTAGGTTGGCCCACAATGCCCTTAGGAAGAGAGTTGTAGGATTTTGATCCAGCAACAGTGAAGGAACAACAATATACATCCAAGTCAGGATAGTGAGTGGCATGTTCCCATGTATCTGATGCTCTTGCCTTTCTGGATGGTAGTGATTGTGGGAAGTGGTCATTTCCAGAGGTTTTTGATGCAGTGCCACATTACAGATTCGTGAGTAAAGTCATAGTCCCTTCAGTCCAACCCTATCCATGCCAAACAGATATCCCAACCCAATCTAGTCCCACCTGCCAGCACTCGGCCCATATCCCTCCAAACCCTTCCTATTCATATACCCACCCAAATGCCTCTTAAATGTTGCAATTGTACCAGCCTCCACCACTTCCTCTGGCAGCTCATTCCATACACGTACCATCCTCTGTGTGAAAAGGTTGCCCCTTAGGTCTCTTTTATATCCAATGTGTCCTTGTCCTTTACCCAATGTGTACAGGAGAGTTTCCTGACCCAGTATGTCGAAGGGCCAACAAGAGGGGAGGCCACACTGGATCTGGTGCTTGGTAATGAACCAGGCCAGGTGTTTGATTTAGTTGTAGGTAAGCACTTTGGAGACAGTGACCATAATTCAGTTACGTTTAGTTTAGCGATGGAGAGGGATAGGTACATTCCACAGGGCAAGAGTTATTGATGGGGCAAGGGCAATCATAATGCAATTCGGAAAGAATTAAGATGCATAGAATGGGGTAGCAAAATGCAGGGGATGCAGACAATGGAAATGTGGAGCTGGTTTAAGGAACAGATATTGTGTGTCCTTGATAGGTATGTCCCTGTCAGGCAGGGAGGAAGTGATAAGGTAAGGGAACTGTGGTTTACTACAGAAATTACATCTCTTGTTAAGCAGAAGAAGGAGGTTTATGTGTTGATGAGGCAAGATGGTACAGATGAGGCGATGGAGAGTTACAGATCAGCTAGGAAGGATTTAAAGAGAGAGTTAAGAAGCAAAGAGAGGACACGAGCAGCCTTTAGCAAATAGAATCAAGGAGAACCCTAAAGCTTTCTATAGGTATGTGAGGAATAAAAGGATGATTAGGGTAGGAATAGGGCCAGTCAAAGACAGAAGTGGGAAGTTGTGTGTGAACCCTGTGGAGATCGGAGAGTTGCTAAACAAACATTTCTCATCGGTTTTCACTCAGGAAAAGGAGATTATTGTAGAGGAGAAAAATGTGGTATGAGATATTAGACTAGAATAGATCGAGTTTAGTTACGAACAGGTATTATCAATTCTAGAAGGAGTGAAGGTAGACAAGTCCCCTGGGCTGGATGGGATTTATCCGAGGATTCTTTGGGAAGCGAGAGAGGAGACAGCAGAGCCTTTGGCTTTGATATTTGAGTCATTATTATCTACAGGTTTAGTACCAGAGGACTGGAGGATTGTAAATGTTGTGCCTTTGTTCAAGAAAGGCAGCAGAGATGACCCAGGTAATTATAGACCTTCTTTCTGAAAGAAGGCAGCGAGTGGTGGTTGATGAAAATATTCAGCCTGGAGTCCGGTTACTAGTGGTGTGCCACAAGGGTCTGTTTTGGGACCACTGCTGTTTGTCATTTTTATAAATGACTTAGACGCAGGCATAGTTGGATGGGTTAGTAAATTTGCAGATGGCACTAAAGTCGGTGGAGTAGCGGACGGTTTGGAAAAATGTTACAGGTTGCAGGGGGACTTGGATAAACTGCAGAATTGGGCTGAGAAGTGGCTAATGGAGCTCAATGCAGCTAAATGTGAGGTGACGCATTTTGGGAAGAATAACAGGAAGGCAGAGTACTGGGTCAATGGAAAGATTTTTGGTAGTGTGGATGTGCAGAGGGATCTTGGTATCCATGTACATAGATCCCTGAAAGTTACCACCCAGGTGGATAGAGCTGTTAAGAAGGCATACGGTGTGTTAGGATTCATTGGTAGAGGGACTGAGTTCCGGAGCCACAATATCATGCTGCAACTATACAAATCGCTGGTGCGGCCACACTTGGAATATTGTGTACAGTTCTAGTCGCCATATTTCGGGAAGGATGTGGAAACATTTGGAAAAGGTGTAGAGATTTACCAGGATGTTGCCTGGTCTGGAGGGAAGGTCTTATGAGGAAAGGGCGAGAGACTTGGGTCTGTTCTCATTGGAAAGAAGAAGGCTAAGAGGGGATTTGATAGAGACATACAAGATGATCAGAGGATTAGTTCGGGTAGACAGTGAAAGTCTATTTCCTAGGATGATGATGTCAGCTTGTACGAGGGGGCATAACTACAAATTGAGGGGTGATAGATTTAAGACAGATGTCATTTTTATAAATGACTTAGACGCAACATCGAGGGCTGAAGGGCCTGTTCTGCGCTGTCTTGTTCTATGTTTTATATCTTTCCTCTGTCACCCTAAACCTATGCCCTCTAGTTTTGGACTCCCCGACCCCAGGGAAAAAACTTTATCTATTTACCCTATCCATGCCCCTCATAATTTTGTAAACCTCTATAAGGTCACCCCTCAGTCTCCGACGGTCGAGGGAAAACAGCCCCAGCCTGTTCAGCCTCTGCCTTTGGCTCAAATCCTCCTACCCTGGCAACATCCTTGTAAATAAAGCATACAGTCTTCTCAGCTTTATTAACAAGGGCATAGAGTACAAGATGGTGAACTTGTACAAGATACCTGTTAAACTTCAGCTGGAGGATTGTGGAGTTGTGGGAGCCACATTATAAGAAAGATGTGAATGCTTTGGAAAGAGTGCAGAAGTGATTTACAAGAATGGTTCCAGTGATGAGAAACTTCAGTGATGAGGATAGATGGAAGAGGTTGAGACTATCCTTCTTCAAGGGTGGTGTGTGTATGGAATGAGCTGACAGAGGAAATGGTGTATTTAAAAGGCACCTGAATGAGTATATGAATAGGAAGGGTTTAGAGGGATATGGATCAAATGCTGACAAATGAGACTAGGATATCTGGTCAGCGTGGAAGAGTTGGAGCAAAGGCTCTGTTTCCATGTGGTACATCTCCATGACTACATAGAGAAGAAGGCAGAGAGGAGATTAGATTAGATTAGATTACTTACAGTGTGGAAACAGGTCCTTCGCCCCAACAAGTCGACACCGATTCTCTGAAAAGCAACCCACCCAAACCCATTCCCCTACATTTACCTCATCACCTAACACTATGAGCAATTTAGCATGGCCAATTCACCTAATCTGCACATTTTTGGACTGTGGGAGGAAACCAGAGTCCCCAGAGGGATCCGATAGAGGTTTTCAAAATCATGAATAGAGAGTGGATAAAGTAGACAAGGAGAAGCTGTTCCTACTTGTAAAAGGAACAAGAATGAGAGAAGCATCGATGTAAAATTATGTTCACATGAAGCAAAGGTGATGTGAGAAAAATCTTTTCCTCCATGAGGAATTAGAGTCTGGAATATATACTGCCTGGAATTGTGGGTGGAGGTAGATTTAATTGAGGCATTCAAGAGGGAACTAGATGATTATTTGGATAGAAAAGGTGTGCAGGGATATGAGAAAAAGGCAGGAGATTAGCATTGAGTAAGAATGCTCATTTGAAGAGTGGGTGCAGGCCTGGTGAGTCAAATGGCCTCCTTCTCTGTGCTGTAACAATGTTGTGATTGAATGATTCAGTGACTGAGTGACTCAGTGATTCAGTGATTCAGCGATTCAGCAATTCAGCGACTCAGTGACATGAATAGCCCAACTGTGTTGTTGACTCTCTCCAATGTGTCCAACCTTGAGATTGAGTGAGGTCAGGCTCATTTGGCAGGGTCAGGATGAGGAAACTCACCGAGGCAGACCTGGCTCTGGCAGGTTTTGGTTTGAGTTGAGAATCCCTCACACGGTGGGTTGAGACAGTCACGGACCCGGAGCTGCTCTCCGCCTCCACATGACACACTGCATGGTGACCATGGTGACCATTTACTCCACACCAACCAAGCTATTAAAGAAAGAGAATGACAGGAGATGTTGGCTGTGATACTCCATGTGCGATCACAAAACTGCATCATTCCTAAAACTCACCAGCACACGTCCCATTGCAGCTACGAGTCTCCTCAAAATTCCCAACACACAATGCCGGGAGATCAGAGTCACAGCTCCTATTGCGAAACTCAAATCCTGCCCCACACGACTTGGAACAAATACTCCACTCAGTCCATGAGCTCCAGCCTAGTTTATAAAGACAGAGTACAAAGAGTAATTGGAATGTAACCTGGAGTAAGGGGAATGCCTGGTGAATGGAGCTCTGTCCACTGGAGCTCTGATGTCACCTTGATTAATAGATCATTCTGAGGACCCTGGTTTGTTTCCAGTGTAAGAAGTTGTTATGAAGATGTAGAGGTGTACTGTATCTTTAAGAGAGTTGAAAAGCCAGCATAACTACCTGACACAGCACAAAGTATTCTGAACAAGGTAATAATGTAGCATTTGGTCAAACAGCAAGCAGAAGCTGGGTTGCCTGGAGACAAAAACAAATTTCAAATTCGGCCAATCAGTTTAAATGATGCCCCAAAATACCAAACTCCAACCAAGTTTGAATTTAGTATTTTGATAATATTAAAACCAATGAAACTATCCGACGTTTTGGAGTCTAAGTATTGGACATTTTGAACAGTTAGCTAGAGCAGCGAAAAGAACTGCCAAAAGACGAACAGATGTTGACTGCTAGTAAGAAGTTTCGGAGAGGTACCTGTCCAGAGAAGGAGTTTGGACAGAGAAAAACATCAACACCGACCTGGGTGAGAGGGGAAAGATATAAAAGAGACCTAAGGGGTAACGTTTTCACGCAGAGGGTGGTACTTGTTTGGAATGAGCTGCCAGAGGAAGTGGTGGAGGCTGGTACAATTGCAACATTTAAGAGGCATTTGGATGGGTATACGAATAGGAAGGGTTTGGAGGGATATGGGCCGGGTGCTGGCAGGTGGGACTAGATTGGGTCGGAATGGACGGGTTGGACCGAAGGGTCTGTTTCCATGCCGTACATCTCTATTACTCTATGACTCTATGACCTGGAGAGAGAATCTACAGAGAAAAATCTACAGAGAAAAATCTACACAGGAAACTCGGCAAAGCTAAGTGATTTTGAAATGTGATTTTTTTTAAAATTGTAATCGGGATTTTTTTTATCGGACTAGTATTGTAGAAGGGAAGGTAAAAGATAGGTTTAAGAGAAAGGAGTTGTAAATAGTTGTTTGATAATATTCTCTGTTAGACTTTTAAAAATTGTTAATTTTTACTTTAAATGGTGACTTTTGGGATAGTTCTTTGCCTCTCGAATTTTAACAGATTACAGTACGGGATGAATCTTTTCTGTGCGGTTGGTTCAAATTAGCAGAGCGGTTTACTCCATGTTGTAACAAGCTCCTGTTAAATTTTTATTATTTTTATGGTAAATTTTGGTGTGAAGCTGTGAACTGAGAGTTGAAGCTGAAAATTCACATCTGGACTATGGGCAGCAGCTTGTTTTTTTGCAGGATGGTTCTTGATCAGAATGATACTGCAGACTCTCCCCCACTTGGAGGGGGTTGGTGTAAGGGGGGGTGTGGGGCTGGGGGTGTAAAACACTTTACCAGATTGTACATGTTTGGCCATTAACAAGTTCAATACCTAGGAATTGAAAACAGTAAATCTGGGTGAGTACATGATGGTTAAACAGAGGGAGAGGCTGGAGAGTTTGTATTAGTATTTGAAGTGGGTTTCTGAGAGGAGTTTGGCTATTGATGCTACATCATGAAGGTGCAAAAACTCCCTGCCTGAACTTCAATCATCACATACTGCAAGTTCAGAGACTAAAAAGTAAATTATAAAGTTTCTCAGAATGAACTGAAAAATTTGTCCTGATTGATATTTTAGAAAATCAGCGAAGGAACTACCAAATGCACTTGTAGAACAACAGATCATGAAAGCTACTTCAGTAATTTGTCCAGTTTTGTTTTGTTTGTAAACGGGGCTGAAAACAATGGTTATTGGGTATAAATCATAAACATTTATTAGGTTGCTGCTTAATTTTGCTCCACTAAAGTTACTGAATTATTGATAAGTAATAAACAAGCCCAAGGTCTAGAATTGATTATTCACAGAGATAGCATTGGTTATTCAAAAGATCTGGTTAGGAATTGTTGAGATCATTTTTCAGGCTCTTTGAAGATGTTAACTTTACTGTTTTGTGAATGTAGACATAGAAAGGCTGATTTGGTTTGGCTGTCTATCTCGATATCATAATATCAGATATCTAAATGACTTAGATTTTGGAAAAAAAACTTCCCATTTTGCAGATATTGCAGACTTGCAGATGTGAGACCGTGAAGCTAATACCAACCAAATCAAGGTACAAAAACTCAGCTAACCATAGCCAACAAATGATATTCAAGGTTGTATAATAACATCAAATGTTTAAAAAGTTGTCAGAAATAGCAATAATTCTGAGAATTGCAAGGTTTATAAACTAAAGGACTTTATAAGGAAAAAAAGACTGCATTTAAATATATTCCAGCAGAAACATAAAAATGGACTGGAAAAGCTTCTATAGATATGTATAAAGGGAAAGTTTAGCTACAACAAATGTGGATCCATGAAAGGCAGATTCAGGAGAATTTATAATGAGGAGTAGAAAAGAGATTTCCATATGTTGTGTATTGCGCTGGACTCTCTGAGTTGTGTGTTCTGGTTTGGTTCCTGTGTTGCATGTTGTGGTTTAGTCCCCATTGTTTTGTGTTGCGGTTTGGTCCCTATATTGCATGTTGTAGTTCTGTTCTCATGTCGTGTGTTGCGGTTTAGTCCCCTTGTTGCGTATTGTAGTTCAGTTTTCGTGTTGCGTGTTGTGATTTGGTCCCCATTTTGGGTGCTGTGGTTTGGTTCCCATGTTGCGTATGAGGATGAACCTGTTTTCCAGTCTCCAATGTCTCACCTTCACATGGCTTCTTGTTGCACTCCCTCCTCTGGTCTGGTGATCCCCGGCATCCCCGGCCCCCATCCCGGGGGCTCGGACTGTCACATTCCCGAACCCGGTGCTGGGAGCCACCTCCACAAGGCTCAGAGCAGGGGGTCCATGTGCTCCAAGAACCCCATCCTCCATCTAACTGACAGCCCAAGTGTGAGACACAGTCCAGTTGCCCATCGACACAGGAACTGAAAATACAGGCAGCAAAGAAAGTGAGGGAAGAGAAGTCTCAGACTGACCTCCTTCTGGAGGGGATAGAGTGGCATAGGGGAAGGGGTCCTGAGTAGGATGGGAGAGACGCTGAGGGGTGGGAGTCTGGGTATGCCGGGAGGGGGGATAGAGGGGTTATGGTTGCGTGAGGTGGGGTGGGGAGGGGGGGGGCGGGGAAGCTTGGTACTGGAAACCGAAGTGTGGAATCAGGGAGCAGGTCCTCACCAGTTTTCACACCCAATCTCCATGTGCTCTCCTGCATTCATATATCGCCAGTCCTCCACACCGGGATACAGACTCCAGCTGCTGTTCACACTTGACCCTGTCAGAATGGGAACTAATACAGAGCTTGATGAGAAGGTGCAGGTTTGTGAAAAGCCAGAGACTGTAGCATGGTCAAACCCCATTCACTTCCACATTGACCCTGACGTGGTACAAATCTCTCACATTCTGTACAATGACAGAAGGACCTCAGTATACAGCCTTCTTCTTGCTGAGTGCTTACGGGATCAGAGGCTATTCAACCTGTCGTATCTGTGCTGACTCACAATTCATCCAATGCTGAAAGGATTGGAAGGAGCAGCAGAGTAAAATCGGCCACGACTTGAGGCTGTGGGAGTGAGGGTCAGGGGTAAATCGAGGCCCTCAATGGAGGCTGTGGGAGTGAGGGTCAGGGGTAAATCGAGGCCCTCACTGGAGGCTGTGGGAGTGAGGGTCAGGGGTAAATCGAGGCCCTCACTGGAGACTGTGGGAGTGAGGGTCAGGGGTAAATCGAGGCCCTCAATGGAGGCTGTGGGAGTGAGGGTCAGGGGTAAATCGAGGCCCTCACTGGAGGCTGTGGGAGTGAGGGTCAGGGGTAAATCGAGGCCCTCAATGGAGGCTGTGGGAGTGAGGGTCAGGGGTAAATCGAGGCCCTCACTGGAGGCTGTGGGAGTGAGGGTCAGGGGTAAATCGAGGCCCTCAATGGAGGCTGTGGGAGTGAGGGTCAGGGGTAAATCGAGGCCCTCAATGGAGGCTGTGGGAGTGAGGGTCAGGGGTAAATCGAGGCCCTCACTGGAGGCTGTGGGAGTGAGGGTCAGGGGTAAATCGAGGCCCTCACTGGAGGCTGTGGGAGTGAGGGTCAGGGGTAAATCGAGGCCCTCAATGGAGGCTGTGGGAGTGAGGGTCAGGGGTAAATCGAGGCCCTCAATGGAGGCTGTGGGAGTGAGGGTCAGGGGTAAATCGAGGCCCTCACTGGAGGCAGTGGGAGTGAGGGTCAGGGGTAAATCGAGGCCCTCAATGGAGGCTGTGGGAGTGAGGGTCAGGGGTAAATCGAGGCCCTCAATGGAGGCTGTGGGAGTGAGGGTCAGGGGTAAATCGAGGCCCTCAATGGAGGCAGTGATTCGAAGCCGGGTGGAGGCGAGGTGTAAATCAGGGAAAGAGAGGATAATCCAGAGTGGTAAGGAGTGATGTTGGAGGATAGCAGCTGGTTGTCTACCCCTCTCTGTGTAAATACAAGCACAGTAATACACTCACTCTTTAATTCCTGAATACATTTCAAAGCATAATTGTTGATGACACACATTCCTTCACTTTACTGATGATCAAGAGTAGAGTGACAGGGCAGTAATTAGCTGGGTTGGATTTGATTTGATTTGATTTATTGTTGTTGCATGTACCAAGAAACAATGAAAAGTTTTGTTTTGCGTGCTATCCAGACAAATAATACCTTACACAGTGCAGAATATAGTGCTCCAGCTACAGAGAAGGGGCAGAAAGAGATCAACTGCAATATGAGAGGTCTATTCAAAAGTCTGATTGTAATTCTGACAAAGATAGAATGGAGATGTAAAAGCGTAGCATGTTTATAACAGATGTAAGAAGAGGATTTGCTGTGGACAGTGAACAAACAGTTGCCATACCCTGGTGTGACACAGGAATGTGTAAAGGCCAGTCTGGGAGAATGAATAGCTGCTAATAGGTTCCAGCAGTCCCTGACAGTAAGTTGTTTGTGATAGCAGCGCTAGTGATAACGAGGCCTAGAGTGTCGGGGGGGGGGGAGTTGGGGTCAGGTCATGGGAGAAGGTGCCTCAAGTCCAAAAATTGCTGAACTCGCTTTCGAGTCTGAAAGGCTGCAGGGTCCCCAAGCAGTAAAGAAGGTGTGTTCTTTCAGTTTGTGCTGAGTTATACTGGAGCACTGTAGCAAGCCTGAGGCAGAGATGTTGGCCAGGGAACAGCACGGTGCATTGAAATGACAGACAACTGGAAGCTCAGACAGAACAGAGGTGTTCCACAAAGAGGTCACCCAGTCTGGAAGGGTGACTAATTCTGAATTCTTTCCACAGTTGCTGTTAGACCTGCTGAATTTTCCCAGCAATTTGTTTTTGTTTCTGCTGTCCAATTACCCACAGTTCTTTGTGTTTTTTTTATTTAATAGTTAAAAACAAGGCAATCAGTGTAAACCAGCCTTCCTTCCATTGATTCTGTCTACACAGTAAGTGAAGATTAGGGACAATATTTCATCCTTACTAGCACTCAACACTGGAGCCCCCCCAAGGGTGCGTACTCAGCTCCCCTACTGTACTCACTGTATATCCAATGACTGCGTTGCCAACTACCAGACTAATGCCATTTACAAGTTCACTGATGATACCACCATAGTCGGTGGAATCTCAGATGGCAACAAAACAGACTACAGACGGGAGGTGGAAGACCTGGAAAAATGGTGCACTGAGAAAAATCTAGCTCTCAATGCCGGAAAAACCAAGGAACGCATTATTGACTTTCAGCAGGATGTTCCTCATGCCCCCCCCCCCACACATTAACAGCACAGAGGTGGAATGAGTGGAGAGTGTCAAGCTCCTGGGAATGTCATCAACAACAAGCTTTCTTGGATTCTTCATGTGGATGCACTCATTACAAAGGCCTAACAAAGTCTCTTCTTCCTCAGGCAGCTGAGAAAATTTGGCATGATGGCAAATACCCTTGCCAATTTTTATAGGTGCGCCATCGAGAGCATTCTGTCTGGATATAGCACTACCTCGTATGGCAACTTTACCATTCAAGGTCAGAGACAGTTACAGAGAGTGGTGAATTCGGCCCGGACAATCACAAAGGCCAACGTCCCATCTATAGAATCTGTGTTTTTGTATATCCCCTACCATCAGGGAGAAGGTAGAGAAGCCTGAACACACGCACCAGCTGGTTTCAAAACAGTTTCTACATAGAACATAGAACAATAAAGCACAGAACAGGAGAACAATAAAGCACAGAACAGGCCCTTCGGCCCACGATGTTGTGCCGAACATTTGTCCTAGCTTAAGCACCCATCCATGTACCTATCCAACTGCCGCTTAAAGGTCACCAATGATTCTGACTCTGCCACTCCCACAGGCAGCGCATTCCATGCCCCCACTACTGTCTGGGTAAAGAACCTACCCCTGACATCCCCCCTATACCTTCCACCCTTCACCTTAAATTTATGTCCCATTGTAACACTCTGTTGTACCCAGGGAAAAAGTTTCTGACTGTCTATTCCTCTGATCATCTTATAAACCTCTATCAAGTCACCCCTCATCCTTCGCCGTTCCAATGAGAAAAGGCCTAGCACTCTCAACCTATCCTCGTACGACCTATTCTCCATTCCAGGCAACATCCTGGTAAGTCTCCTCTGCATCCTCTCCAAAGCTTCCACATCTTTCCTAAAATGAGGCGACCAGAACTGCACACAGTACTCCAAAAGTGGCCTTACCAAGGTCCTGTACAGCTGCAACATCACCTCACGACTCTTGAATTCAAACCCTCTGCTAATGAACGCTAATACACCATAGGCCTTCTTAGAAGCTCTATCCACCTGAGTGGCAACTTTCAAAGATCTATGATCATAGACCCCAAGATCCCTCTGCTCCTCCACCTTACTAAGAACCCTACCGTTAACCCTGTATTCCGCATTCTTATTTGTTCTTCCAAAATGGACAACCTCACACTTGACAGGGTTGAACTCCATCTGCCACTCCTCAGCCCAGCTCTGCATCATATCTAAGTCTCTTTGCAGCTGACAACAGCCCTCCTCACTATCCACAACTCCACCAATCTTCGTATCGTCTGCAAATTTACTGACCCACCCTTCGACTCCCTCATCTAAGTCATTAATAAAAATTACAAACAGCAGAGGACCCAGAACTGATCCCTGTGGAAATCCACTTGTAACTGGGCTCCAGGCTGAATATTTACCATCTACCACCACTCTCTGACTTCGACCGGTTAGCCAGTTCTCTATCCAATTGGCCAAATTTCCCTCTATCCCATGCCTCCTGACTTTCTGCATAAGCCTACCATGGGGAACCTTATCAAATGCCTTACTAAAATCCATGTATACTACATTCACTGCTCTACCCTCATCCACATGCTTGGTCACCTCCTCGAAGAATTCAATAAGACTTGTAAGGCAAGACCTACCCTTCACAAATCCGTGCTGGCTGTCCCTAATCAAGCAGTGTCTTTCCAGATACTCGTAAATCCTATCCCTCAGTACCCTTTCCATTACTTTGCCTACCACCGAAGTAAGACGAACTGGCCTGCAATTCCCGGGGTTATCCCTATTCCCTTTTTTGAACAGGGGCACAACATTCGCTACTCTCCAGTCCCCTGGTACCACCCCCGTTGACAGTGAAGACGAAAAGATCATTGCCAACGGCTCTGTAATTTCCTCTCTTGCTTCCCACATAATCCTAGGATATATCCCGTCAGGCCCGGGGGACTTGTCCATCCTCAAGTTGTTCAAAATGCCCAACACATCTTCCTTCCTAACAAGTATCTCTTCTAGCTTACCAGTCCGTTTCATACTCTCCTCTTCAACAATACGGTCCCTCTCGTTTGTAAATACTTGCTGTTGTTAGAATACTGAATGGAGTCACAAACTCTGAGCATTCGCCTGTACCTGTGTTTTTGTTTTTGCCCCATTTACCGATTATTTATTATCTATGCTGCTTAACTCTGTGATCTGCCTGTATTGCTCGCAAAATAAAACTTTTACTGTGCCTTTTCACATGTGACAATAAATTGAATTCAATTCAATTCAACTCAACTCACATCTCATTGTCTCAGGAAAGCAGCCAATATAATCAAAGACCCCTCCCATCCCAGTTACACTCTCTTCACCCTCTTCCATTGTGCAGAAGAGTCAAAAATGTGAAAACATGCACGATCAGATTCAAGAACAGCTTCTTCCCTGTTGTTATCAGACTTATGAACAGACCCCCACCTCCTCCAAGACTTCCATTTCCCTGGCCCCCAATGCCTCATCTTCACCATAGACATCCGCCATGACCAGGGCCTCCAAGCCCTCCATTTCTTTCCTCTCCCAACGTCCCCAACAGTACCCTTCCACTAACAGTCTCATTCGTTTGGCTGAACTGGTCCTCACCCTTAACAATTTCTCCTTCGAATCCTCCCACTTCCTCCAGACCAAAGGGGTAGCCATGGGCACACGTATGGGCCCCAGCTATGCCTGTCACTTTGTTGGCTACGTAGAACAGTCCATCTTCGGTAGTTACACTGGCACCACTCCCCACCTTTTCCTCCACTACATTGATGACTGCATCAGCACCACCTCGTGCTCCCGCGAGGAGGTTGAGCAGTTCATCAACTTCACCAACACATTCCACCCTGACCTTAAATTTACCTGGACCATCTCTGACACCTCCCTCCCCTTCCTGGACCTCTCCATCTCCATCAATGGCGACCAACTTGGCACTGACATTTTTTACAAACCCACCGACTCCCACAGCTACCTGGATTACACCTCTTCCCACCCTACCTCCTGCAAAAATGCCATCCCGTATTCACAATTCCTCCACCTCTGCCATATCTGCTCCCAGGAGGACCGGTTCCACCACAGAACACACCAGATGGCCTCCTTCTTTAAAGACCATAATTTCCCTTCCCAAGTGTTTAAAGATGCCCTCCAATGCATCTCATCCACATCACGTACCTCCACCCTCAAATCCCATCTCTCTAACCATAACAAGGACAGAACGCCTCTGGTGCTCACCTTCCACCCTTCCAATGTTCACATAAATCACATCATCTGCTGACATTTCCGCCACCTCCAAACGGATCCCACCTCCAAACTGATATATTTCCCTCCCCATCCCTTTCCGCCTTCCGCAAAGACCGTTCCCTCCGTGACTACCTGGTTAGGTCCACGCCCGCCCCTACAACACACCCTCCCCTGCTACCACAGGAATTGCAAAACCTGCGCCCACACCTCCTCCCTCACCTCCAGCCAAGGCCCCAAAGGAGCCTTCCACATCCATCAAAGTTTTATCTGCACATCCACCGATGTCATTTATTGTATCCGTTGCTCCTGATGAGGTCTCCTCTACATTGGGGAGACTGGACGCCTCCTAGCAGAGCGCTTTAGGGAACATCTCTGGGACACCCGCACCAATCAACCACACCGCCCTGTGGCCCAACATTTCAACTTCCCCTCCCACTCTGCCGAGGACATGGAGGTCCTGGGCCTCCTTCACCGCCGCTCCCTCACCACCCGACACCTGGACGAAGAGTGTCTCACCTTCAGCCTCAAAACACTTCAACCCCAGGGCATCAATGTAGACTTCACTAGTTTCCTCATTTCCCCTCCCTTCACTTTACCCCAGCTCTACCATTCCAGCTCAGCACTGTCCTTTTGACCTGTCCTACCGGCCAATCTTCCTTCCCACCTATCCACTCCACCCTCCTGTCTGACCTATCACCTTCATCCCCACCTCCATCCACCTGTTGTACTCTTTGCTACCTTCTGAAGGCTCCCTGCCTTCATCCCTGATGAAGGGCTTTTGCCTGAAACGTTGATTTTCCTGCTCCTCGGATACTGCCTGACCTGAGGAACTTTTCCAGCACCACTCTAATCTAGACTCTGATTTACAACATCTGCAGTCCTCACTTTTGCCTCTCATATTAGAGTTGATCTTTCTCTGTGCCTTCCCTGTAGCTGGAAAACTATATTCTGCATTCTGTTTTATTACCCTGATGTAGTTATGTAAGGTATGATTTGTCTGGTTAGTATGTTAAACAATACTTTTCCCTATACCTCTGTACATGTGACAATAAACTCAAATTAAATCAAATCATTAAGTCGATCTATGTTTCACCTCCATCTATCTTTTCCTGCTCCCCACCTCCTCACCTCTTCCCTACGATATATACCAACCTTTTCCAAGCTACATCCAGTTCTGAAGAAGGGTCACTGGACCCAAAACATTAACTCTGCTTCCTCTCCACAAAAACTGCCAGGTCTACTGAGATTTTCTTGTAATTTCTGTTTTTGTTTAATTTTTAGGTTTGCCTGATGCTGCTCCTGGCATACTGTCCTGCACTCTGCATTGAAACAGGATGAGTCTCCTGACTTGATGGTAATGGTTGAGTGGAGGACATGTTGGGCCATGCAGATGAACTTCCAATCAAAATGGTTTAGCTTATATTCTTTAGATTCTTAAATCTGCAGGAAGTCAGAGAGATGTGCCAGAATATTGAAGCATAGTAACTAAGAAAGTTGAAGCATCAACTGGGATCATCAGTTGAGTAAAGTGGAAGGTTGGAGAAGGACTTCCAAATTATGTTGAGGTGAATTTACTTTATCAGAGTGTTCTAAGCTCTAGAGGAATAGAGGTGTTGTCAATAATGTAGTGGGGTTTGTTGTTGATAACACTGTGGTTCATCCACTGCGCAAACGTCTTCCACTGCAAACTCAAGTTCACCTGGACCATCTCAGATGCCTCCCTCTCCTTCCTAGACCTCTGCGACTGACTGAACACAGACATCCACTGCAAACCCAACTTCCACAGCTCCCTGGACTATACTTCCTCCCCCCCCACCTCCTGTAAAAACGCTATCCCTTATTTCCAATTCCTCCGCCTCTGCTGTATCAATTTCCAGGAGGACCAGTTCCACTACAGAACACCCCAGATGGCCTCCTTCTTCAAAGACTGCAATTTCCTCTCCTTTGTGGTCGACTGTGCCCTCCAGCACATCCCCTCTACTTCCCACACTTCTGCCCTTGAACCCACCCCTCCAATTGCAACAAGGACAGAAACCCCCCCCCACCCCGGTTCTCACCTTCTACCCCACCAACCTCCGTGTACATCGCATCATCCTCCGCTATTTCTGCCACCTATAAATAGACCCCACCACCAGAGATATATTTCCCTCTCCACCCCGATCTGCGCTCCACAGAGACCTCTTCCTCCACAACTCTCTTGTCAGGTCCACGCCCCCCACCAGCCCACCCTCCCCTCCTGGCACCTTCCCCTGCCACTGCAAGAAGTGAAAAATCTGCATCCACACCTACCCCCTCACCTCCATCCAAGGCCCTAAATTTACCTGTACTCCCACATACAGCATCTAACGTGTCCGTTGCTCTTGATGTGTTCTCCTCTACATTGGGGAGACAGGATGCCAACTTGTGGATCGTTTCAGAGAACATCTCTGGGACATCTGCACTGACCAACCTCACTGCCTCGTGGCTGAACACTACAACTCCTCCCTCCCACTCCACCGAGGACATGTAGGTCCTGGGTCTCCTCCATTGCCAAACCTAACTACCTGATACCTGGAGGAAGAATGCCTTATTTTCCACCTTGGGACCCCACAACCATATGGGATAACATAGAACATTACATAGCGCAGTACAGGCCCTTCGGCCCTCGATGTTGCCCCGACCTGTCATACCAATCTGAAGCCCATCTAACCTACACTATTCCATATGCTTGTCCAATGGCGACTTAAATGCACTTAAAGTTGGTGAATCTACTATCGTTGCAGGCAAAGCATTCCATACCCTTACTACTCTCCGAGTAAAGAAACTACCTCTGACATCTGTCCTATATCTATCACCCAAGAAAAAGTGAGGACTGCAGATGCTGGAGATCAGAGCTGAAAAATGTGTTGCTGGAAAAGCGCAGCAGGTCAGGCAGCATCCAAGGAGCAGGAGAATCGACATTTTGGGCATAAGCCCTTCTTCAGGAATGAGGAGGGTGTGCCAAGCAGGCTAAGATAAAAGGTAGGGAGGAGGGACTTCGGGGAGAGGTGTTGGGAATGCGATAGGTGGAAGGAGGTTAAGGTGAGGGTGATAGGCCGGAGAGGGGGTGGGGGCGGAGAGGTCAGGAAGAAGATTGCAGGTCAAGAAGGCGGTGCTGAATCCGGGGGTTGGGACTGAGAAAAGGTGGGGGGAGGGAAAATGAGGAAGCTGGAGAAATCTACATTCATCCCGTGTGGTTGGAGGGTTCCTAGACAGAAGATGAGGTGCTCTTCCTCCAGGCGTCGTGTTGCCATGGTCTGGCGATGGAGGAGTCCAAGGACCTGGATGTACTTGGCAGAGTGGGAGGGGGAGTTGAAGTGTTGAGCCACGGGGTGGTTGGGTTGGTTGGTCCGGGTGTCCCAGAGGTGTTCTCTGAAATGTTCTGCAAGTAGGCGGCCTGTCTCCCCAATATAGAGGAGGCCACATCGGGTGCAGCGGATGCAGTAAATGATGTGTGTGGAGGTGCAGGTGAATTTGTGATGGATATGGAAGGATCCCTTGGGGCCTTGGAGGGATGTGAGGGGCGAGGTGTGGGTGCAAGTTTTGCATTTCTTGCGGTTGCAGGGGAAGGTGCTGGGACTGGAGGTTGGGTTGGTGGGGGGTATGGACCTGAGGAGGGAGTCGCGGAGGGAATGGTCTTTCCAGAACACTGATAGGGGAGGGGAAGGAAATATATCCTTGATGGTGGGGTCTGTTTGGAGGTGGCGGAAATGACGATGGATGATACGATGTATATGGAGGTTGGTGGGGTGGTAGGTGAGGGCCAGTGGGGTTCTGTCCTGGTGGCGATTGGAGGGGCGGGGTTCAAGGGCGGAGGTGCAGGAAATAGAGGAGATGTGGTGGAGAGCATCGTCACCACATCTGAGGGGAAATTGCAGTCTTTGAAGAAGGAGGCCATCTGGGTTGTTCGGTATTTGAATTGGTCCTCCTGGGCGGAGGCAAAGGAATTGGGAATATGGGATGGCGTTTTTACAGGGGGCAGGGTGGGAGGAGGTGTAGCCTAGGTAGCTGTGGGAGTCGGTCGGTTTGTAGTAAATGTCTGTGTTGAGTCAGTCGCCTGAGATAGAAATGGAGAGGTCTAGGAAGGGGAGGGAGGAGTCTGAGACGGTCCAGATAAATTTGAGGTCGGGGTGAAAGGTGTTCGTAAAGTGGATGAACTGTTCAACCTCCTCGTGGGAGCACGAGGTAGCACCGATACAGTCATCGATGTAGCAGAAGAAAAGGTGGGGGGTGGTGCCAGTGTAGCTGCGGAAGATGGACTGTTCCACATATCCTATGAAGAGGCAGGCATAGCTGGGGCCCATGCAGGTGCCCATCTATCACTCCTCAATTTAAAGCTGTGCCCCCTCGAGCTCGCCATCCCCATACTTGGAAAAAGGATCTCCCTGTCCACCCTATCTAACCCTCTGATTATCTTATATGTCTCTATTAAGTCACCTCTGAACCTTCAACAGCCTCAAGTCCCTCAGCCTTTCCTCGTAAGACTTTCCCTCCATACCAGACAACATCCTAGTAAATCTCCTCTGCACCCTTTCCAAAGCTTCCACATCCTTCTTATAATGCGGTGACCAGAATTGTACACAGTACTCCAAGTGCGGCCGTACCAGAGATTTGTACAGCTGCAGCATAACCTCATGGCTCTGAAACTCAATCTCTCTATTAATAAAAGCTAAAACACTGTATGCCTTCTGAACAACCCTGTCAACCTGGGTGGCAACTTTCAAGGATCTGTGTACCTGGACACCGAGATCTCTCTGCTCATCTGCACTACCAAGAATCTTACCATTAGCCCAGTTCTTTGCATTCCGGTTACTCCGACCAAAGTGAATCACCTCACACTTGTCCGCATTAAACTCCATTTGCCATCTCTCAGCCCAGCTCTGCAGCTTATCTATGTCTCGCTGTAACCTACAACATCCTTCATCACTATCCACAATTCCACCGGCCTTAGTGTCGTCTGTAAATTTACTAACCCACCCTTCTCCGCCCTCATCCAGGTCATTTATAAACGAACAGCAGTGAACCCAACACTGACCCTTGTGGTACACCATTAGTAACTGGACTCCAGGATGAACATTTCCCATCAACCACCACCCTCTGTCTTCTTTCAGCAAGCCAATTACTGATCCAAACTGCTATATCTTCCACAATCCCATTCCTCCACATTTTGTACAATAGCCTACTGTGGGGAACCTTATCGAATGCCTTGCTGAAATCTATATACGCCACATCAACCGGTTTACTCTCATCTACCTGTTTGGTCACCTTCTCAAAGAACTCAATAAGGTTTGTGAGGCAGGACATACCCTTCACAAAACCGTGCTGACTATCCCGAATCAAATGTAGATAAATGCAGATTTCACCAGTTTCCCCATCTCCTCTCCCTCCACCTTATCCCAGTCCCAACCTTCCAACTTGGCTCCGCCCTCTTGAATGGTCCTATATGTCCATCGTCCTTCCCACCTATCTGCTCCACCCACCCCTCCGACCGATCATAAGACCATAAGACATAGGAGTGGAAGTAAGACCATTCAGCCCATCGAGTCCACTCCGCCATTCAATCATGGCTGATTGGCATTTCAACTTCACTTACCCGCATTCTCCCCGTAGCCCTTAATTCCCCGAGACAACAAGAATCTATCAATCTCTGCCTTGAAGACATTTAGCGTCCCGGCTTCCACTGCACTCTGCGGCAATGAATTCCACAGGCCCACCACTATCTGGCTGAAGAAATGTCTCCGCATTTCTGTTCTGAATTTACCCCCTCTAATTCTAAGGCTGTGTCCACGGGTCCTAGTCTCCCCAACTAACGGAAACAATTTCCTAGCATCCAGCCTTTCCAAGCCATGTATTATCTTGTACGTCTATTAAGTCTCCCCTTAATCTTCTAAACTCCAATGAATACAAACCCAAGATCCTCAGCCGTTCCTCATATGTTAGGCCTACCATTCCAGGGATCATCCGTGTGATTCTCCGCTGGACACGTTCCAGTACCAGTATGTCCTTCCTGAGGTGTGGGGACCAAAACTGGACACAGTACTCCAAATGGGGCCTAACCAGAGCTTTATAAAGTCTCAGTAGCACAATGGTGTTTTTATATTCCAACCCTCTTGAGATAAGTGACAACATCGCATTCGCTTTCTTAATCACTGACTCAATCTGCATGTTGACCTTTAGAGAATCCTCGACTAGCACTCCCAGATCCCTTTGTACTTTGGCTTTATGAATTTTCTCACCGTTTAGAAAGTAGTCTGTGCTTTTATTCTTTTTGCCAAAGTGCAAGACCTCGCATTTGTTCACATTGAATTCCATCAGCCATTTCCTGGACCACTCTCCCAAACTGTCTAGATCCTTCTGCAGCCTCCCCACTTCCTCAGTACTACCTGCCTGTCCACCTATCTTTGTATCATCGGCAAACTTCGCTAGAATTTCCCCAGTCCCTTCATCCAGATCATTAATATATAATGCAAACAGCTGTGGCCCCAAGACTGAACCCTGCGGGACACCGCTCGTCACCGGCTGCCATTCTCAAAAAGAACCTTTTATCCCAACTCTCTGCCTTCTGTCAGACAGCCAATCCTCAATCCATCCCAGTAGCTCACCTCGAACACCATGGGCCCTCACCTTGCTCAGCAGCCTCCCGTGTGGCACCTTATCAAAGGCCTTTTGGAAGTCTAGATAGACCACATCCACTGGGTTTCCCTGGTCTAACCTACTTGTCACCTCTTTAAAGAATACCAACAGGTTTGTCAGGCATGACCTCCCCTTACTAAATCCATGTTGACTTGTTCTAATCAGACTCTGCTCTTCTAAGAATTTAGAAACCTCATCCTTAATGATGGATTCTAGAATTTTACCAACAACCGAGGTTAGGCTAATTGGCCTATAATTTTCCATCTTTTGTCTTGATCCTTTCTTGAACAATGGGGTTACAACAGTGATCTTCCAATCATCCGGGACTTTCCGTGACTCCAGTGACTCTTGAAAGATCTCATCCAATGCCTCCGCTATTTCCTCAGCCACCTCCCTCAGAACTCTAGGGTGTATCCCATCAGGGCCAGGAGATTTATCAATTTTAAGACTTTTTAGCTTTTCTAGCACTATCTCTTTTGTAATGACAACCATACTCAACTCAGCCTCCTGACTCCCTTTAATTGTTGGGATATTACTCCTGTCTTCCACTGTGAAAACTGACGCAAAGTACTTGTTAAGTTCTCCTGCTATTTCCTTATCTCCCATCACTAGGCTTCCAGCATCAGTTTGAAGTGGCCCAATGTCTACTTTTGCCTGTTGTTTGTTTCTTATGTATTGAAAGAAACTTTTACTATCATTTCTAATATTACTGGCTAGCCTACCTTCATATTTGATCCTCTCTTTTCTTATTACTCCCTTTGTTATCCTCTGTTTGTTTTTGTAGCCTTCCCAATCTTCTGATTTCCCACTGCTCTTGGCCACTTTATAGGATCTCTCTTTTTCTTTAATACATTTCCTGACTTCCTTTGTCAGCCATGGCTGTCTAATCCCTCCCTGGATAATCTTTCTTTTCTTGGGAATGAACCTCTGTACAGTGTCCTTAATTATACCCACGAACTCCTGCCATTTTTGCTCTACTGTCTTCCCCGCAAGCCTCTGCTTCCAGTCTATTTTTGTCAGTTCCTCTCTCATGCCCTCATAATTACCTTTATTTAACTGTAACACCATTACATCCGATTTTGCCTTCTCTCTTTCAAACTGCAGACTGAACTCTACCATATTATGATCGCTGCTTCCTAAGTATTCCCTTACTTTAAGATCTTTTATAAAGTCTGGTTCATTGCAAAGCACTAGGTCCAGAATAGCCTGCTCCCTTGTGGGCTCCATGACAAGCTGTTCCAAAAAGCCATCCTGTAAGCATTCCATGAATTCCCTCTCTTTGGATCCACTAGCAACATTATTTACCCAGTCCACCTGCATATTGAAGTCTCCCATGATCACTGTGACCTTGCCTTTCTGACATGCCTTCTCTATTTCCCGGTACATGTTGCGTCCCTGCTCCTGACCACTGTTAGGAGGTCTGTACACAACTCCAATTATGTTTTTTTTGCCTTTGTGGTTCCTCAATTCCACCCACACAGACTCCACATCATCTGACGCTATGTCATTCAGTGTCATAGATTTAATATTGTTCTTAACTTTCACCTCTCCCCCCATCAACTTTTGCTTCCTCAGCTACCTTCTCCCCAGCCCCACCCCCTCCCCCACTTATCTCTCCACCCCCGAAACGTTGATTTTCCTGCTCCTCAGATGCTACCTGACCTGTTGTGCTTTTCCAGCACCACACTCTTCGACGATGATAACTCTGTGGGGTTTGTTGTCGATAATGTTGTGGGTTTGTTAGTGATGGTGAGTTTGAGGGGAACATCTTCACTTACCTCGGGATTTGCAGCGACACTCACTCCGAGGAACACATGATCCGTTCTGCAGGAGTAAACCATGTGGACAGCCACAGGACGACCTGCAAGCTGGAGATGAATCAGGACCAGGGGAGCCAACACCATCATTGAGACAGACCACATCCGGAGAGAGATCATCACACGATCGAGGGCAGGTCCACCCACAGGCCAAAAGGATCAGCCCGCCTGGACACTCTGCAAATAGGAACAATTATTCACCAAGCCTGGCTCTGACTGCTGCCACTGATCACCCCCAGACTCCACCTCCCAGTCCCCTCACGGTGCTCACCACCAGCCCAGACCACATCTCCTCAGCCCCAAATAAATACTCAGCTCCCACAACTACCCTCAAACCACACAACTACCCTCAGACACAACCTCCTATACCCCATAACTAACAGCCCTCGTCCCAGATCACATCCAGTCTCTTATCCAGTGCACCATCATCCCCCCCAGACCCTTACCCAGTGCACCATCACCCCCTCCCCAGTCCCTTACCCAGTGCACCAACCCTCACACAAAACTCTGAAATAAGTGAAAACTAGGGAAACCTTGAGCATCAGAAGTCCAAACTGAAATGTTAGAATGAAGAGACTGTCTCACAGTTGCTTCAGTTTTGCGTTGATGAATTCACATTGCTATAGCTTCAGAATGGTGGGAAATATCCAACCAGATTTCACATTTGGATGAAAAATATGGAGGGGTCTGGATATTCGAAACATAGTTTATTTTATTCACTGAATGATATGGGTGTTGCTGGTAAGGCCAGCACTTATTTCACATCCTTCCTTGCCCTTGAACTGACTGGTTTGTTCAGGCCATTTCAGAAGGAAGTTAGAGTCAATTATATTTTCTGTGTGTCTACAGTCACATATTGATGAGGTAAGGTCAAAGGTTTCCTTTCCGAAGGTTTGTAAATCAGGTGGGGTTTTACGACAATTGACAGAGGTTACACAGTCACCATTCAGACAGCTTTTAAATCTGGATTTTAATTGAGTTCAAATTTCACCATCAGCCACTGTGCGATTCAAACCCACGTCCCCAGCTCAGGCTCTGGGTCACTAGTCCAGTCTGAACATCACTACAATTACTGTTAATTATCATTACCATGACAGCAACACCTCCCCATAAACTACCTGATACAGAGAGCAGTCTTACAGACTGACAGAGACTCCGTTGAGACTGCTCACAGCTTCTAAGTGTAATTTGAAAACTCCCCCATTACCTCATTCTAGAGGCTGTTGCCAGGTGACAGCTACAAAGATCAGTTAGGGTTTTCAAGTCTGCTTGCTCATGAATTAAAGCAATAAAACTCCACCCTCATCTTTCTAGAAACAGTTTTGACTTTGCACTCCCGTGATAAATCCATTGGAACACAGTAATGTCAAAAAGTTATTTATGAGTTCTCACAATCTATAAATATCTGCATTGCCAGCATAAATTTTATATCAATATTACTCTGCATTCTGATAGTTAGGCAGACTGAGCAAAAATCAGTGATGGTCGTCAGACTGAGCCCTGGGAACACCAGGACTCCTGGGAACACCGGGTCTGCTGGGAACACTGGGACTGCTGGGAACTCCGGGACTCCTGGGAACACCGGAATTGCTGGGAACACCAGGGCTGCTGGGAACTGACTGCTGGGAACTCCGTGACTCCTGGGAACTGACCCCTGGGAACACTGGGACTGCTGGGAACACCGGGACCCCTGGGAACACTGGGACTTCTGGGAACACCAGGATTGCTGGGAACACCGGGACCCCTGGGAACACTGGGACTTCTGGGAACACCAGGATTGCTGGGAACACCAGGACTGCTGGGAACACCGGGACCCCTGGGAACACCGGGACCCCTGGGAACACCAGGATTGCTGGGAACACCGGGACTGCTGGGAACACCGGGACCACTGGAAACACCACCACTCTCTCCCATTCTGCCAGCAAGAGTACAAAATAGGAGCAGAAGACTCATTGAGTCCCTCCAGCCTGCTCACCATCCAATAAGGTCCTACTATTAACATCACTGAATCTGTTTATTTGTATTTTGAATTCCACATTCCCATCCTCCACAAAGGCCCTTGATTCTCTGGTCAGACAGGACCTACCAATCTCTGACTTAAAATTAATGACCCCACTTTCTGGGGCAGAGATTCAAGTCCAAGTCAAAGTCTGTCTAACCTTGCTTGACTAATCTTCTGGAATTTTTTGAGGATGTAACTCTGAAGATGGACAAGGGAGATCCAGTGGATGTGGTATATCTGGACTTTCAGAAAGCCTTTGATAAAGTCCCACATAGGAGGTTAGTGAGTAAAATTAGGGCACATAGTATTAGGGGCAAAGTACTAACTTGGATTGAAAATTGGTTGGCTGATAGGAAACAAAGAGTAGTGATAAACGGCTCCATTTTGGAATGGCAGGCAGTGACCAGTGGTGTGCCACAGGGATCAGTGCTGGGACCGCAGCTTTTTACAATGTACATTAATGATATAGATGAAGGTATTAAAATATTAGCAAATTTGCTGATGACACAAAACTGGGTGGCAGGGTGAAATGTGAGGAGGGCGTTAGGAGAATACAGGGTGACCTGGACAGGTTAGGTGAGTGGGCAGATGCATGGCAGATGCAGTTTAATGTGGATAAATGTTTGGTTATCCACTTTGGTGGCAAGAACAGGAAGGCAGATTACTACCTAAATGGAATCAAGTTAGGTAAAGGGGCAGTACAACAAGATCTAGGCGTTCTTGTACATCAGTCAATGAAGGTAAGCATGCAGGTACAGCAGGTAGTGAAGAAGGCTAATGACATGCTGGCTTTCATAACAAGAGGAATTGAGTAGATTAGATTAGATTAGATTACTTACAGTGTGGAAACAGGCTCTTCAGCCTAACAAGTCCATACCGACCCACCGAAGCATAACCCATCCAGACCCATTCTCCTACATTTACCCCTTCACCTAACACTACGGGCAATTTAGCATGGCCAATTCACCTAACCTGCACATCTTTGGACTGTGGGAGGAAACCAGAGCACCTGGAGGAAACCCACACAGTCATCTGAGGTGGGAATTGAACCTGGGCCCCTGGAACTGCGAGGCAGCAGAGCTACTCACTGAGCCACTGTGCTGGCCAGGCAGATGGAAATAGTTGTGGGTTTTAAAAAGTGCAGTCTAAGGATCTTTGGTGGATTTCTGCAATGCATCTTGAGCTAGTCAATTAATCTCACTGCTCTGGTTTATCCTGATTTCCAGCAACTGCAGTTCTTTTGGTTTTTATTCCTGCATTAACATGTTCTGCCTTAAACAGAAAGACTCCTCAATGACACAGAAACACTGCCAATGTTTGGCTCGCTTGTGGGATCCATTTGTGTTCTCCATCCCTTCAACACAAGCTGTGTACCCTCTATCTTTACTAACCAAAACAACGGTGCAAACCCTTCAGACATTAAGACAGAATGCAAAAAAACAGAAATAGCACTATTAGAAGTCAACATTAAAAATCTTTCCAGGTATCTTAGAGTCATACCGCTCAGAAACAAGCCCTTCTGCCCAACTCATCCATACCGTCCAGGTTTCCTAACCTGAACTAGTCCCAATCCAGTAAAGCTCATCTTATCAGCCTCCAAAACAATCACAGTTTTCTATCTGTAAGCCAATTTTCTAATCTAATACTGACAGTGACCCTCCTATTCTGTGCCCTTAATGTGCCACATTATCAAACACATTCTTAAAATCCATATAGACAACATCCTCCATGTTCTCTCATCAATCTTCTCTGTTCCTTCATCAGAAATTCCAGTCAATTAGTCAAGCACAAACTGCTCTTTCACAAACATGTTCTGGTTCTCCTTAATTAATTCAAACCTCTCCAAGAGCCAGTTCCAAGTCCTATTTCTGAAACTATTAGTGTTAAACTGACTGGCCTTTACCTCCTGTGACTGACATCACATCACCTTTTAAATAAGGGTGACACATTTGCCAATCTCCAATTGTTTGAAACCTCCTCTGATTTTAGGGAAGGTTGAAAAATTATGACAAGTTCTTCTACTCTCTACGCCAACATTGAGTGGCAACATCCATTAGCAATGTCCTTTAGTAACATCCATTGGCAAGTTCAGTGTTTGGGCAATGGTAATCCCCAGGAAGTTGGCAGTGGGGTCATTGAATGTTAAGCAAGGATGGTTAGACTCTCTCTTCTTGGAGATGGTCAGTGTCTACAACGTATATGGCACAAATGTTATTTGTCATTGTTCATCTCAAACATTTTGGATTTGATGCATTTGGACCATAGACTCCCAACATTTAAGTACTATCTGGATGGGTACTTAAAATGCCGAGACATAACAGGCAGGTAAATGGGATTAGTGTCATTTGGTGTTTGTTGGTTGGCATGGACATGGTGGGCTGATGGGCCAGTTTTTATATGACTGCTTCAGTGTTTGAGGAGTCACAAATGGTGCTTTGGGGAGTGAGCTGGCCACAAGAGATGCATAGGAACTGGGGCATACCCTTTAAGATATTACCCTCCCCAGGAACCCCAGCCAGATCCGCTAGCTCTTCATGCTGCCCAATCCCTCTCCACCCCTAAAATCCCAGGAGTCTCTTGGCTTCTGAGATGCTTTGGCAATCTCTCTGGGGGATACTTGGTGATCTGGGCCAATCAGATTGCTTGGAGGGTGAGACTTCCTCCCACTGTCAGCAACATATCAATACACTGCCCTGGCCTTACTCCACCCCCACATCCTCTGTCCATTCACCACCCTGTTCTGGTGTAATTTGGTCTCTATGTAGCCATTGTTGAATTGAAGTTGATGTGGAGTGAGCTGACTGGTTTGAATTTTATTTCTGGCAGGAATTTGTGACCCAAATCCCTCAAGGAATGCCCTTCCACCTCTCATTGTCCTAACACTGCAGCCCATTGTCACACCGGCTCTCGTAGAGTCACACAGATCGACAGCACAGAAAAAGGCCCTTTGCACCATTGACACTGTGCTAGTCAAAAATAACCATCTCACTATTCTTCCACCATTTCCCAATATTTGACAGGCGCCATTGTAAGCCTAGGCATCACAAGTGTACATCGAAGAACTTCTTAAAAGTGATCAGGATTTCTGCCTCTACCATGCTCACAGGCAGTGAGATTCCCATCACTCTCTGGATGACATAGATTTTCCTCATATTCTCATGCTCTTCAATCGATACCTCGCAACTATTGACTTGCTCCCCCATCAAGAGGAAAAGTTCCTTCTTGTCTACCTTTCCTGTGCCTGTCATCATTTTCTACATTTCAATCATGTCTCCTCTCAATCACTTCTGCTCCAAGGAAAATATCCTCAGTCTGTCCAATCTCTCTTCATCACTGAAACTCTCCAGCCCAGGCAACATCCTGATACTCTCCTCTGCATCCTCTCCAATGCTATCACATCCCTCCGAAAATGTGGATTCTAAAATTGCACACAGTACTCTAGCTGTGCTCTAACCAATGATTTAACAGTTCCAGCATCAGCCTCTGCTCTTAAACTCTATGTCTCAACCAGTAAAGGCAAGAATCCCATATGCGTAATAAAAACTGAAAAACTGCAGATGCTGGAAATCAGAAACAGAAATGGCTGGAAAAACTTGGCAGTTTGGTAGCATCTGTGGAGAGAAATCAGTGAGTTCTGAGGAAGGGTCACTGGACCTGAAATGTTAACTCTGATTTCTCTCCACAGATACTGCCAACCTGCTGAGCTTTTCCAACAATTTGTGTTTTTGTGTCTTCTTAACCACTTTATCAACCTGTCCTGATACCCTAAGGGACTGGTGTACATACACACCATCTGCACATGGCCCTCTGATTCTAGGTGCTTCCCAGAGTCTTATGGTTCATCAAGTATTCCCTTGCCTTGTAAGATCTGCCCAAACGCATCATCTCACTCTTACTGGATTGAATTTCCTTTGCCACTTTTCAGCCGATCGATATCCTCCTGTAGCCTCACTATTTACCACCTCAATTTTTGTATCATCTCTGAAGTTACTGATCAACCCTCCTACGTTTAAGTTTAAATCATTTACATAAACCACAAACATAGAAATATGGGAGCAGGAGGTGGTCATTCAGCCCTTTGACCCTGCTCCACCATTCATCATGATCATGGCTGATCCTCCAACTCAACAGCCTAATCCTGCTTTCTCCCCATAACCTTCGACCCTATTTGCCCCCAAGTGCTATATCTAGCTGCCTCTTGAATACATTCAATGTTTTGGCATCAGCTCCTTCCCGTGGTAATGAATTCCTCACGCTCACTACTCTTTGGATAAAATGTCTCCTCGTCTCCTGCCTAAACGGTCCACCCCAAATCCTCAGACTGTGACTCCTGGTTCTGGACACACCCACCGTTGGGAACATCCTCCCTGCAATGCCCTGTCTAGTCCTGTTAGAATTTTATAAATCTCTCTAAGATCCCCCTCATTCATCTGAACTCCAGTGAAAACAATCTCTCCTCATCCATCAGTGCCGCCATCCCTGGAATCAGCCTGGGAAACCCTCGCTACACTCCTGCAAGAGCAAGAGCATCCTTCCTCAGAAAAGGAGACCAAGACTCAACACAATATTTTAGGTGTGACCTCACCAAGGCTCTGTATAACTACAACAACACATCCCTGTCCTGTACTCGAATCCTCTCACAGTGAAGGCCAACATCCCATTTCCCTACTTTACTGTCTGCTGCACCTGTACGATTCCCTTCAGCAACTGGTGCCCAAGGACACCCAGCTCCCACTGCACACGCCCCTCACCCCATTTACAGCCATTCAGGTAGGAATCTGCTTTCTTGTTTTTGCTTCCAAAGTGAATAACCTCATATTTATCCAAATTTTACTGCATTTGCCATTAATTTGCCCAATCTGTCTAGATCATGCGGTACAGTGGCTCAGTGGTTAGCACTGCTGCCTCACAGCACCAGGGACCCATGTTCGATTCCAGCCTCGGGCGACTGTCTGTGTGGAGTATGCACAGTCTCCCTGTGTCTGCGGATGCTCCAGTTTCCTCCCACAATCCAAAGATGTGCAGATCAGGTGAATTGGCCATGTTAAATTGCCCATTGTGTTAGGTGCATTAGTAAGGGGTAAATATAAGGAAGGGGAAGGGGTTTGGGTGGGTTGCTCTTCGGAGGGTCGGTGCGGACATGTTGGGCCAAAGGGCCTGTTTCCATACTTTCAAGTATCTATCTAATCATCTAATGCTGAATGATCTCTGCATCTCCATCACAGTTCACCTTCCCACCCAACTTGGTATCATCTGCAAACTGAGATGTTCCCTCATCCAAATCATTAATATACTTTGGGAATAGCTGGGGTCCTAGCACCGATCCCTGTGGCATCCCCACTAGTTACTGCCTGCCAATTTGAAAAGGACACATTAATTCCTACTCTTTGTTTCCTCTCTGCCAACAAGTTTTCTATCCATCTCAATACACTTTTCCCAATGCCATGCCCTTTAATCTTGCACAATGATCTCTTATGTGGGATTTTGTCAATTGCTTTCTGAAAGTCCAAATATACCACATCGACTGGCTCCCCCTTTTCAACTCTATGAGCTGCATCTTCATAGAATTCCAACAGATTGGTCAGGCGTGCTTCCCCCATTCATAAATCTGTGCTGACACCATCTCATTCTGCCACAGTTTTCTAAATGCTCCACTATAAAGTCCTTGATAATGGATTCGAGAATTTTCTCCACTATCGATATTAGGCTTAATTTCTTGGTTTCTCTCGACCTCCCTTCTTGAGTATTGGAATAAAGGCCTCCAAAACTGACCCTTGCACGACCCGACTGGACATAGGCTTCCAGTCACAAAATCTCACATCAACCATCACCCTCTGCTTCCTCCCACTCAGCCAGTTCTGGATCCAATTAAACAAATTGCCTTGGATCCCATGGGCTCTTGCCTTTGTTCCTTGTCTCCCTTGCAGAACCTTACCAAAAGCCAAACTAAAGTACAAACATACTCTTGTGAATGCATTGCACTCATCTACACACCTAGTCACCTCTTTGAAATATTCAATCAAATTGGTCAGATACGACCTCCCCTTAACAAAACCATGCTGATTATTGCTGATTAACCTCTGCCCTTCCAAGTTCAAATTAATTGTTCCCTCATAATTACTTTCGATAGTTTCCCCACCACTGAGTTTAGACTAACATATGAGGAACGGCTGAGGATCTTGGGATTGTATTCATTGGAGTTTAGAAGATTAAGGGGAGACTTAATAGAGACATACAAGATAATATATGGCTTGGAAAAGGTGGATGCTAGGAAATTGTTTCCGTTAGGCGAGAAAACTAGGACCCGTGGACACAGCCTTAGAATTAGAGGGGGTCAATTCAGAACAGAAATGCGGAGACATTTCTTCAGCCAGAGAGTGGTGGGCCTGTGGAATTCATTGCCGCAGAGTGCAGTGGAGGCCGGGACACTAAATGTCTTCAAGGCAGAGATTGATAGATTCTTGTTGTCTCGGGGAATTAAGGGCTACGGGGAGAATGCAGGTAAGTGGAGTTGAAATGCCCATCAGCCATGATTGAATGGCGGAGTGGACTCTATGGGCCAAAAATCCTTACTTCCGCTCCTGTGTCTTATGGTCTTATGGACTGGCCGACAGTTTCCTGGTTTATCGCTTTCTCCCTTGTTAAAAAATGATTGCACATGGCTGTCCTCCAGTCCTGTGGTATCCTCTGAAGAGGCAGAGATTAATCAAGAATAGGTAAAAACAATGACTGCAGATGCTGGAAACCAGAGTCTAGATTAGACTGGTGCTGGAAAAGCACAGCAGTTCAGGCAGCAACCGAGGAGCAGTAAAATCGATGTTTCGGCAAAAGTCCTTCATCAGGAATACAGACAGAGAGCCTGAAGGGTGGAGAGATAAATGAGAGGGGGGTGGGGAGAAAGTAGCATAGAGTACAATAGGTGAGTGGGGGAGGGGATGAAGGTGATAGGTCAGGGAGGAGGATGGAGTGGATAGGTGGAAAGGAAGATAGGCAGTAGGACAAGTCATGGGGACAGTGCTGAGCTGGAAGTTTGGAACTGGGGTGAGGTGGGGGGAGGGGAAATGAGGAAACTGTTGAAGTCCACATTGATGCCCTGGGGTTGAAGTGTTCCAAGGCGGAAGATGAGGCGTTCTTCCTCCAGGCGTCTGGTGGTGAGGGAGCGGCGGTGAAGGAGGCCCAGGACCTCCATGTCCTCGGCAGAGTGGGAGGAGGAGTTGAAATGTTGGGCCACGGGCCGGTGTCCTGGAGATGTTCCCTAAAGCGCTCTGCTAGGAGGCGTCCAGTCTCCCCAATGTAGAGGAGACTGCATCGGGAGCAACGGATACAACTTCCCCTGCCCCCGCAGGAATTGCAAAACCTGTGCCCACACCTCCTCCCTCACCTCCATCCAAGGCCCCAAAGGAGCCTTCCACATCCATCAAAGTTTTACTTGCACATCCACTAATATCATTTATTGTATCCGTTGCTCCCGATGCAGTCTCCTCTACATTGGGGAGACTGGGCGCATCCTAGCAGAGCGCTTTAGGGAACATCTCCGGGACACCCGCACCAATCAACCACACCACCCCGTGGCCCAACATTTCAACTCCCCCTCCCACTCTGCCGAGGACATGGAGGTCCTGGGCCTCCTTCACCACCGCTCCCTCACCACCAGACGCCTGGAGGAAGAATGCCTCATCTTCCGCCTCGGAACACTTCAACCCCAGCTCAGCACTGTCCCCATGACTTGTCCTACCTGCCTATCTTCTTTTCCACCTGTCCACTCCCCCCTCCACCTCCCAACATATCATCTTCATCCCCTCCCCCACTCACCTATTGTATTCTTGCAACTTTTTCGATTTTCCTGCTCCTCGGATGCTGCCTGAACAGCTGTGCTCTTCCATTAATCAAGAGTAATCCACATGGTTTTATTTCGGGAGGAGGGGAGTCAAATCTGACCAACTTGACTGAATTTTTCAAAGAGATGACTAGGTACGTAGATGAGATTTATGTATTTTTAAGCCTGCCAGACAACTCAGAACCTCCTCTCTGTCTATGCTCGGTTCTTTAGTTATTCCTTTTCACTGATTTCCATGTTACATTATCCCTCTCACTAGTGAACACTAAGACATTTAGAACTGTACCTACATCCTCTGGCTCTAAGTACAAATTACTGCTATGGTCCTTTCCCTCATTATCCTTTTCCCATTAATGTTTATGTAAAATAACCGACGGTCTTCCTTGATTTTACTCGATTCTTTCATATTCCCTTTTAGCTCTCCTAAATTTCCTTTTTAAATTCATTTTACACATTCTATGCTCCTCTACTGCTTCTGTTGTTTTGAGCTCTTGGTATCTGCCATAAAACTCCCTTTGTCTCTTAATCAAATGCTGCATACGCCTCAAAATCCAGGGGTCATAGGATTTATTAATTTTCCCCCTTCAACTTTACTGGACCATGTTGTCCCCCAGTACTCTTCCCATATCCTTGTTGACTGTATTTACCTGAAAATATCTACTCCTGGTCCACTCTGCACTCAAGAACATCATACCGAATCTTATTAAATCAGCCATCCCTTGTTTGACTTCAGGCCAATCCTTGAATTTCACCAAGTTATGATCACTGTCTTAAAATGCTTCCCACTGACATTTCAAAACCATTTTCCCAGCTTTGTTACCGAAGAGAAATTGCAAGACTGCCCTGTCTCTTTTAGGGCCTTCAATGGATTGGCTTAAAAAACTCTCCTGGATGCATTTTAAAAATTCCGCTCCTTCTAAACCTTTCATGTTCTGACTATCCCAGTTCATGTTGGGGAAGTTGAAATCCCCTACTATCACTACCCTATTACTTTTACACTTCTCTGACATGTGTCTAGATTTCTGTTCTTCTGTTCCTGTCAGACATTTTGTTGGACTATTGCATCCTTGCAGCAATGGAACTGCTCCTCTTTGCTTTAAATTCTCTTTCACAAACCTGTGCAGACAGTTGAATTGTCCAGACACACTTGGCTCTGCTGGGCTTCTCCTTCACATTGCAAACCACCAAATCTCGGAGGAGGGCTGCCACACTTTCTTGTTCGCACAGACACAGCAACACACCCATCACACATTGACCACGCAGTCCATGGACTCCAGTTTCCATCCACTGGAGCAAGGAGAAATTAAACAGGGCAGTTAGCGGGGAGGGTGTGCATAAAGTGAGACAATAAGTTTCATTTCGCAGGCTCCAGTTCCTCCTGGTCACATCTTTAGACATTTTCAACCAATCACTCCCATTAATCAGGAGAAAGTGAGGACCACAGATGCTGGAGATCAGAGTCGACTGTGTGGTGCTGGAAAAGCACAGCAGATCAGGCAGCATCCGAGGAACAGGAAAGTCGAAGTTTCGGGCATAAGCCTTTCATCAGGAATGAGGCTTGTGGGCCGGTGGGGGGTGCTGAGAGATAAATGGGAGAGGGGTGGAGCTGGGAGGAAAGTAGCTAGGAATGCGATAGTAAATGAAGGTGAGGAAGAAGGTGATAGGGAGGAGAGGAGGGAGCAGCAGATAAAAGGTGAAAGACTATGGATAGGTCAAGAGGATGGTGCCAAGTTGGAGGCTTGAGACTGAGGTAAGGTTGGGGGGGCGGGGAAATGAAGAAACTTGTGAAATCTACATTAATCATTTGTGGTTGCAAGGTCCGAAGGTGGAAGATAAGGTGTTCCTCCTCCAGGCGTTGAGTGGTTAGCGTTTGGCAGTGGAGGAGGCCCAGGACCTGCATGTCCTTGGGGGAATGGGAGGGGTAGTTGACGTACTCAGCCACGAGGTGGTGGGGTTGGTTGGTGCGGGTGCCCCGGAGATGTTCTCTGAAACAATCTGCAAGTTGGCATCCTGTCTCCCTGATGTATTGGAGACCATATAACGAACACAGTAGATGACATGCGTGGAAGTACAGGTAAATTTCTGTCGGATCTGGAATGATCCTTTGGGGCCTTGGACGGAGGTTAGTGGGGAGATGTAGGCGCAGGTTTGCATTTCTTGCAGTGGCAGGGGAAGGTGCCAGGAGTAGCGGCAGGTCTGGTGGTGGGGGGGGGGGGGGCGCTAGATCTAACAAGGGAGTTGCGGAGGGAGTGGTTTCTGCAGAACACAGATAGGGGTGGAAAGGGAAATATACCTCTGGTGGTGGGGTCCATTTGTAGGTGGCAGAAATGGCAGAGGGTGATGCGATGTATACGGAGGTTGGTGGGGTGGAAGGTAAGGACCAGGGGCATTTTGTCCTTGTTGCGATGGAAGGGGTGGGGTTCAAGAGCGGCGATATGGGAAGTGGAGGAGATGTGCTGGAGGGCATCATCGACCACATGGAGGGGTAATTACAGTCTTTGAAGAAGGAGGCCACCTGGAATGTTCTATACTGGAATTGGTCCTTCTGGGAACAGATCCAGTGGAGGCGGAGAAATTGGGAATAAGGAAAGGTGTTTTTACAGGAGGTAGGGCGGGGGAGGAGGTGTAGTCCAGGTAGCTGTGGGAGTCCATGGGTTTGTAGTGGATGTCCATGTTGAGTCAGTCACTGGAAGTGGAGGTGGAGAGGTCCAGAAAGGGGAGGGAGGTGTCTGAGATGGTCCAGGTGAATTTGAGTTTGGGGTGAAAGGTGTTAGTGAAGTTGATGAACTGTTCAACCTTCTTGTGGGAACATGAGGTAGTGCTGAAACAGTCATCAATGTAGTGGAGGAAAAGGTGGGGACTAGTGCCAGTGTAGCTGTGGAAGATGGACTATTTCATGTACATGACGAAGAGGCAGGCATAGCTGGGCCCATGCGTGTGCCCATGGCTACCCCTATGGTCTGGAGGAAGTGGGAGGATTGGAAGGGGAAGTTGTTAAGGGTGAGGACCAGTTCAGCCAGGCCAATGAGGGTGTTGGTGGAAGAAACGGAGCACTTGTAGGCCTTCATCATGGTGTATAGATGTGTACAGGGACTGGATGTCCATGGTGAAGATAAGGCATAGGGGGCCGGGGAAACAAAAGTCTTGGAGGAGGTGAAAGGCGTGGATTCCGTCCTGAACATAGGTAGGGAGTTCCTGGACTAAGGGGGACAGGACGTTGTCAAGGTATGTAGAGACAGGTTTGGTGGAACAGGAGCAGGCTGAGACAATGGGTAGACCGGGGAATTAAGGTTTATGAATCTTTGGTAGGAGGTAGAATCGGGTAGTGCGGGGTTCTCAGGCTATAAGGTTGGAGCTGTGCTCAGACTCTAGCTAGTTCATTTGCTAGATTCAGGAAAGATATAACTGCTCACTTTAAAAAACTCAAGGTAATCAGGAAGAACCAGCATGGTGTCATTGAAGGAAAATTGTGTTTCACCAATTCATTCGAGTTCTTTGAAGGAGTTACATATGCTGTGGATAAAGGGAAGCCTGTGGACATATTAAACTTGGATTACTAGAAAGCATTTGGCAAAGCACTATTTCAAAGGCTACTGTGGAAGATGGGCAGGAAATAATATATTACCACGGATAGAAGATTTGCTGCTGGCAGAAAACAGAGAGTATATATAATTGGATCTTTGACTGGCAGGATGTTATAAGTTAGAGGATCTATGTTGGGGCATCATCACTTCTCGATTTATATCAATAACTTAGATACAGGAGGAAAAGCATAATATCTATAATATATATCTATAAAAGCATAATATCATAGATGGTGGCAGGATAGGGTGCTCCACCTGGAGTTCCTCTGCTCTTCGTTCCTTTCTCTTTCTTTTTGTTTTTTAACTTCCTTTTTAGAAGTCCTTGGAATACTGCATGGAGAAGCAGTCCCTGAGCAGCATGAGGGCAAACCCAAGACCCAGAGTAGCACGATGGGAAACCTGAGTCCTGCAGCAGCAGAAATGGCCTTGATACAGCTGAGTGCTGGTGTGCAGCAGACTAGAGGCTTGGAGCAGAGTGAGACAGTTGTTAGACCAGGGCCTGGCACAGGTGGTTAGACCACATGCTCACTGAGCTGCTGCAATGCTGCTACAGTATGATGTTTATTTTCTAACTATATTATAACTGTCTTATTTCTAACTATGAGTAATGCTACTACTTTTCCTTTTATTCCTCTCCTGTATCCAAGGTTTATACTGAGGTACTTGCACCTTAGAGGCAGCCATTGTAAAACCTATTCACTGTACTCCTGTCCTTCTGTGCTGGAGTACACGTGACAATAAAGGATATTCTAAATTTGCGATTGACACCAAACAAGGTAAGAAACTATGTGGTGAAGGAGATCAAGCAGGTAGCAGACAGATAAAGATAGGTTGAGTAAACGGACTAAAATGGAGTAAAGTGTGGGAAAAGGTGAAGTTGCTCACTTTGGCACAAAAAGTAAAAAAAACCCTGAGAACTCAAAGTAAAGAAGATTATTCTGTTTCCACTAGTTGGTGTCTCAAAAACTCGGGTTCATGATTTCATAAAGGTCAGCAAGAGAGCTGCAGCTGGACAAGCTTCTGGTGCGGCCACATTTTGACTATTGTGTTCAGATCTGGTCACCACATTATAGGAAGGATGTGGAAGCTTTGGAAAGGGTTCAGAGGAGATTCACTAGGATATTTCCGGGTATGGAGGGAAGGTCTTACGAGGAAAGGCTGAGGGATTTGAGGATGTTTTCGTGAGAGAGAAGGTGGTTGAGAGGTGACTTAATTGAGACGTATCAGATAATTAGAGGGTTAGAAAGGAGGGAGCCTTTTTCCTCAGATGATGATGGCTAGCACAAAGGGGACATAGTGTTAAATTGAGGGGTGATAGATATAGGACAGATGTCAGAGGTAGTTTCTTTACTCAAGAGAGTAGTCAGGGCGTGGAATGCACTGCCTGCAACAGTAGTAGACTCACCAACTTTAAGGACATTTAAATGGTCATGGGATAGGCATATGGACGAAAATGGAATCGTGTAGATTAGATGGGCTTCAGATTGGTTCCACAGGTCGGCCCAACATCGAGGGTAGATTGGCCTGGAATGTTCTATGATCTACGTAACCTCCTCCAGCCACTACATCCCTCCCGATCTTTGTGATCTCCTCCAGCCCCTACACCCCCTACCTATCGCTGTAACCTCCTCCCTATCTCTGTAACCTCCTCCAGCCCCTACACCCCCTCCCTATCTCTGTAACCTCCTCCAGTCCCTACACCCTCTCCCTATCTCTGTAACCTCCTCCAGCCCCTACACCCCCTCCCTATCTCTGTCACCTCGTCCAGCCCCAACACACCTTCCCTCTCTTGGTAACTTCCTCCAGGCCCGATAACCTCTCCCTATCGCTGTCACCTCTTCCAGACTCTACATCCCTCCCTACCTCTGTAATCTCTCAAGCTTCTACGCCCCCTCCCTATCTCTGTCACCTCCTCCAGCTCCAACACCCTCTCCCCATCTTTGTCACCTCATCCAGCCCCTATACCTCCTCCCTATCTCTGTCACCTTGTCCACCCCCTACACCCCCTCCCTATCTCTGTACCCTCCTCCAGCCCCTACACCCTGCCAATTCTGTCGCCTCCTCCAGCCCCTCTACTCTCTCCCTATCTCTGTAACCCACTACAGCCCCTACACCCCCTCCCTATCTCTGTAACCCACTACAGCCCCTCCCTATGTCTGTCACCTCCTCCTCCAGTGCTATACCCCTCCCTATTCTGTAAGCCCTTCCAGCCCCTACACCACTTCCCTATCTCTGTCACCCCTTCCAGCCCTTACACTGCTCCCTATCTCTGAAACAAGCCCATAGACACCACTCTATATCTGTAAGCTCCTCCAGCCCTACACCCTCTCCAGCCCCTGCACCCTCTCCTGATCTCTGTCACCTCCTCCAGACCATACACTCTCGCCCTATTTGTGTCTCCCCCTTCAGCCCCTACACCCCTCCCTATCTCTGTAACCTCCTCCACCCCCTACACCCCCTTCCCTATTTCGTGCCCTCCTCCATCCCCTACATCTCTCCCTATCTCTGAAACCCACTCCAGGCCCCTACACCCCCTCTGCTCTCTGTAAACCCCTTCCAGACCCTACTCTCCCTGCCTATCTCTGTCACCCACTTCAGCCCCTACATCCCTTCCCTATCTGTCACCTCCTCCAGACTTTACACCTTCACCCTATCTCTGTAACCCCTCCAGCCACTACAACCCCTCCCTATCTCTGTAAACCACTCCAGCCCCCCTACAAACCCTCCCTACGTCTGTCACTTTCTCCAGCCCCTACACACCTTTCCTATCTCTGTCACCTCCTCCAGACCCTACACCCCCTCCTTATCTGTCACCTCCTCCAGACCCTACACCCCCTCCCTATCTCTGTCACCTCCCCCAGACTCTACACCTCTCCCTATCTCTGCCACCTCCTCCAGACCCGACACCCTCTCCCTATCTGTCACCTCCTCCAGACCCTACATCCTCCCTATCTCTGTAACTGCCTCCAGCCCCTACACCCCCTCCCTATTTTTGTCCCCTCCCCCAGCTCCTACAGCCCCTCTCTATCTCTGTAACCTCTCCAGCAACTAACCCCCCTCCCTTCCTCTGTAAACACTTCCAGCCCCTACTCTCCCTCCCTTTCTCCATCCGCTCCTCCAGCCCCATCGTCCTTCCTTACCTCTGAAATCTCTTCCAGCCGCTGCACCCCACTCCCAATGGGAGAATGTGCTATCGTTGTTCTCACTCCTGGAGTTAACCCTGATGTAAGGGGTTAACCCTGATGTAAGGGGTTAACCCTGGTGTAAGGGGTTAACCCTGATGTAAGGGGTTAACCCTGGTGTAAGGGGTTAACCCTGATGTAAGGGGTTAACCCTGATGTAAGGAGTTAACCCTGATGTAAGGGGTTAACCCTGGTGTAAGGGGGTTAACCCTGGTGTAAGGGGTTAACCCTGATGTAAGGGGTTAACCCTGGTGTAAGGAGTTACCCCTGATGTAAGGGGTTAACCCTGGTGTAAGGGGTTAACCCTGGTGTAAGTTGCTCAAGTCGAGCATCTACCTTCAACTACTCCAAGCTGTGAAATCTTTTGATCATTCTGGAAAACCAACAGCTTTCCGGAAATGTATGATCATCTGAGTTAATAAGAGCTTCTGTAGGTGGCTGTCAATCTTTATTCTACCCTGTCCCCATGAAGGCCTATCTAATATGAAGTGCAGTGATGGTGCTATAACAATGCAGTTTTTCTAGTGTTGTTGTGTCTTGTCCTTGCACTGTTCTTGAATCAGGCTTTTTACTATGTACCTGGGCAGAAAGAAGTTGAGGGACAACGTTCCTGAGCAATCTGTAGGAAGATGTCTCCATATCTCCGCTCTGCTCCCTTACATACGGTGCCATTGTTGAGGGGTTGAGGACAGGCACACGAGCGATAACGGGAAACTGACTGGGTCCCACACGTTTTAGAACACGGAGTCCAGGCTGACCACGGGCACCAACCACCATCCACTGTCAGAGAGAGACAGAGAGTGTGAGTGAGCGAGAGAGGGGTGGGGGTGGGAGGTGGGGGGAGACACTGACAGAGAATATCAGAGAGAGAAAGTACAGAGAGAGAGAAAGAAAGAGAGAAAGAGATGGAGAGAGACAGAGAGAAGGACAGACAGACAGAGGCTGTCAGAGAGAGACACACAGACAGATGGAGAGAAACAGGCAGGGACAGAGAGACAGAGAGTGTCAGAGAGAGAAAGATAGAGAGAGAGGGAGAGAGAGTCAGAGTGTGTCAAAGAGAGAGAGAGAGAGGGATAAAGGGATAGACAGGGAGTGTCAAACAGTGAGGGAGAGCAACAGAGAAAGAGAGAAACAGAGAGAGAGAGACACAGAGAGAGAGAGACACAGAGAGAGAGAGACACAGAGAGAGAGAGACAGAGAGACAGCAACAGAGAGGGCGACAGATAGAGATTGACAGAGAAAGCAAGCAACAGAGAAAGAGAAACTGACGGAGGGCGAGCTACAGAGAGAGTGACAGAGAGAGAGAGTGACAGAGAGAGAGTGACAGAGAGAGACAGCGACAGAGAGAGAGAGAGACAGCGACAGAGAGACAGCGACAGAGAGACAGTCAGTGTGAGGGGAGACTATAAACACAGAGCTTTTACAATTAGACGTTGGGTGGTAATGAGTGATTGTGAGCACAGAACAGGTGTCAGTAGAGAGACGGTGGGAAAACATCATGTAGGTGTTCATACAGAGAGAGTAGGTATGAATGTTTGGGATTCGGTGTGAGGTAAGACTGGGTGTGAGCAGAGGGAGGTTTGACGGGAGGGAGGGAGTGAGGGAAGGGAGGGCATGAGGGGAGGGAGGGTGAGGGTAGGGAGGGTGTGAGGGTAGGGAGGGTGTGAGGGGCGGGACAGTGTGAGGGGAGGGAGGGTGTAGGCAGAGGGACAGTGTGAGAGGAGGGAGGGCGTGAGGGGAGGGGGGAGGGAGGGTGTGTACATTTTGGCCCCGTGTGACTGAGGGAACCGTCAGAGAGTCTCAATGAGAGGTCAGAGAGGGGTCAGAGTGGGGCCACGGTGGGGTTAAAGAGGGATCAGAGAGAGGTCAGAGTGGGATCAGAGTCGGGTCAGAGTGGGGCCAGAGAATGGTCAGAACAAAGAACAAGGAAAATTTAAGCCCAGGAACAGGCCCTTCGGCCCTCCAAGCCTGAGCCGATCCAAATGTACTGTCTAAACCTGTCGGTCAATTCCCAAGCATCTGTCTTCGTCTGCTCCCCACCTACTCATACATCTGTCCAGATGCATCTTAAATGAATCTACCATTCCTGCTTCTACCACCTCTGCTGGCAATGCTTTCCAAACACTCACCACCCTCAGTGTGAAGTACTTGCTGCTCTTATACTCAATAACCCATCCAACAAAGGCAAGTATGCCTTCTTGACCACTCTATTCAAGTGTGCAGCAACCTTCAGGGTACAATGGGCCTGAACTCCCAGATCTCTCTGCTCATCAGCTCTTCTATTCACTGTATAATTCACTCTAGAATTAGACTTCCCAAAATACATCACCTCACATTTGCCTGGATTGAACTCCATCTGCCACTTCTCCGCCCAACTCTCCAGTCTACCTACATTCTCCTGTATTCTTTGACAGTCCCTTATGCTTTCTGCTACTCCACCAATCTTTGCTCAACCAGTTCTTTATCCACCTAGCTAGAACACCCTGCACACCATGTGACTTCACTTTCTCCATTAGTTTACCATGAGGAACCTTATCAAACGCCTTAATAAAGTCCAAGTATGTGATATCTATAGCCCTTCCTTCATCTATCAACTTGGTCACTTCCTCGTTGGGAAGGCACGATCTCCCCTACACAAAACCATGTTGCCTATCACTGACAAGCCCATTCTTTTCTAAATGTAAATAGATCCTATCCCTCAGTACCTTCTCCAGCAACTTTCCCACCACCGACATCAGGCTCACTGATCTGTAGTTACCTGGAATATCCTTACTACCCTTCTTGTACAGGGGAACAACATGAGCAATCCTCCAGTCCTCCTGCACCTCACCTGTGTTTAAGGATGCCACAAAGATATCTGTCAGGGCCCTAGCTATTTCCTCTCTTGCCTCCCTCAGCAACCTGGGATGGATCCCACCTGGTCCTGGGGATTCGACCACCTTAATATCCTTTAGCCTACCCAACACATCTTCCCTACTTATGTCAACGTGATCCAGACTAATCAAACTTCTATCTCTTATCTCAACATTCATCATGTCCCTCTCCTCAGTGAACACTGATGCAAAGTAATCATTCAGAATCTCACCCATTCTCTCAGGTTCGACACACAGCCTTCCTTCATTATCCTTTAGTGGACCAATCCTTTCTCTAGTTACCCGCTTGCTTCTTATATAAGAATAAAATGCTTTGGGATGCTCCTTAATTCTGCTCTCTAAAGTTATTTCATGACCCCTTTTAGCCTGCTTGATTCCTCATTTAAGATTGGTCCTTCTCTCCCAACATTCCTCCAAGGCCCATTCTGTTCTTAGCTGCCTAGACCTTATGTACGCTTCCCTTTTCCTCTTGGCTAGTTGTACAATTTCTCCTGTCATCCACGGTGCATGAATTTTGCCCTTCCTATCCTTTGCCTTCAATGGGACATGCCTATCCTGCACCATCTTCAACCTATCTTTGAAAGCCTCCCTCATATCAAATGTGGACTTTCCTTCAAATATCTGTGTCCAATCCACATTTCCCAGCTCCTAATTTTGATATAATTGGCCTTGGCCCAGTTTAGTACTCTTCCCTTAGGACCACTCTCATCTTTGTCTTCAAGTATTCTAAAACTTTCAGAATTGTGGTCACTGTTCCCAAAGAAATCCCCCACCGCAACTTCTACCACCTGGCCTGGCTCATTCCTCAACACCAGGTCCAAAATGGCCCCTTCCCTTGTCGGACTATTGTTATAATGCTCCAGAAAACTCTCCTGGACACTTACAAATTCTATCCCATGCAGACCTCTGACAGTAAGTGTGCCCCAGAACCTTACAGCTGACGAGCTGAATAAATTCTCCAGATAGTTCCGGCCAGTAGACTGAGAGGTCGAGTTGTTGAAGGTTGGTGAGGGACTGGACAATACTTACCAGAGCAAGGCATGTTGGTACAGGCTAGTTCTCCATTCACACAGGAACTGAAACAAAACAAAACAAAAAGAGATTCACAATCCAAGCCTAATCTTTCTGATTTCAAGTCTGTCACTAAACAAAAGGACAAGCCAGGGAACTATAGACCGGTGAGCCTGACCTCGGTGGTGGGCAAGTTGTTGGAGGGAATCCTGAGGGACAGGATGTACATGTATTTGGAAAGGCAAGGACTGATTACAGATAGTCAGCATGGCTTTGTGCGTGGGAAATTATGTCTCACAAACTTGATTGAGTTTTTTGAAGAAGTAACAAAGAGGATTGATGAGGGCAGAGCAGTAGGTGTGATCTATATGGACTTCAGTAAGGCACTCGACAAGGGTCCCCATGGGAGATTAGTTAGCTAGGTTAGATGTTATGGAATACAGGGAGAACTAGCCATTTGGATACAGAACTGGCTCAAAGGTAGAAGACAGAGGGTGGTGGTGGAGGGTTGCTTTTTAGACTGGAGGCCTGTGACCAGTGGAGTGCCACAAGGATCGGTGCTGGGTCCACTACTTTTTGTCATTTACATAAATGATTTGGATGTGAGCATGAGAGGTACAGTTAGTAAGTTTGCGGATGACACCAAAATTGGAGGTGTAGTGGACAGCGAAGAGGGTTACCTCAGATTACAACAGGATCTTGGCCAGATGGGCCAATGGGCTGAGAAGTGGCAGATGGAGTTTATTTCAGATAAATGTGAGGTGCTGCATTTTGGAAAAGCAAATCTTAGCAGGACTTATACACTTAATGGTAAGGTCCTAGGGAGTGTTGCTGAACAAAGAGACCTTGAAGTGCAAGTTCATAGCCCCTTGAAAGTGGAGTTGCAGGTAGATAGGATAGTGAAGAAGGCATTTGGTATGCTTTCCTTTATTGGTCAGAGTATTGAGTACAGGAGTTGGGAGGTCATGTTGTGGCTGTACAGGACATTGGTTAGACCACTGTTGGAATATTGCATGCAATTCTGGTCTCCTTCCTATCTGAAAGATGTTGTGAAACTTGAAAGGGTTCAGAAATGATTTACAAGGATGTTGCCAGGGTTGGAGGATTTGAGCTATAGGGAGAGGCTGAACAGGCTGGGGCTGTTTTCCCTGGAGCGTCAAAGGCTGAGGGGTGACCTTATAGAGGTTTACAAAATTATGAGGGGCATTGAGACTTTATAAAGCTCTGGTTAGGCCCCATTTGGAGTACTGTGTCCAGTTTTGGTCCCCACACCTCAGGAAGGACATACTGGTACTGGAACGTGTCCAGCGGAGATTCACACGGATGATCCCTGGAATGGTAGTCCTACCATATGAGGAACGGCTGAGGATCTTGGGATTGTATTCATTGGAGTTTAGAAGATTAAGGGGAGACTTAATAGAGACGTACAAGATAATACATGGCTTGAAAAGGGTGGATGCTAGGAAATTGTTTCTGTTAGGTGAGAAAACTAGGACCCGTGGACACAGCCTTAGAATTAGAGGGGGTAAATTCAGAACAGAAATGCGGAGACATTTCTTCAGCCAGAGACTGGTGGGCCTGTGGAATTCATTGCCGCAGAGTGCAGTGGAGGCCGGGACGCTAAATGTCTTCAAGGCAGAGATTGATAGATTCTTGTTATCTCGGGGAATTAAGGGCTATGGGGAGAATGCGGGTAAGTGGAGTTGAAATGCCCATCAGCCATGATTGAATGGCAGAGTGGACCCGATGGGCCGAATGGCCTTACTTCCACTCCTCTGTCTTATGGTCTTATGATAGGGTAAATAGGCAAAGTGTTTTCCCTGGGGTCGGGGAGTCCGGAACTGAAGGGCATAGATTTAGGGTGAGAGGGGAAAGATATAAAAGAGACCTAAGGGGCAACTTTTTGACACAGAGGGTGGTACGTGTATGGAATGAGCTGCCAGAGGAAGTGGTGGAGGCTGGTACAATTGCAACATTTAAGAGGCATTTGGATGGGTATATGAATAGGAAGGGTTTGGGGGGATATGGGCCGGGTGCTGGTAGGTGGGACTAGATTGGGTTGGGATAACTGGTCGGCATGGACGGGTTGGACCGAAGGGTCTGTTTCCATGCTGTACATCTCTATGACTCCACATTTATACAAGCTTCCAGATTGCCATGATCTGTGGCTGGTGTTGTGGCTGAGTTCAGATGGGAACACTGGAATAGGAAGAGATCGTTCTGCCCTCAAACCAGTTCATCCATCCATAGTTTCATATGGCCTCCTAGCCCCTTCATGCCCCTCTTGGGAAGAGTTGGAGTCGGAGGTAGGGTCCCAGCAGTGAATCAAACAGATGGAGGGACTGCACTGACTGGAAATAATTCCTCACTGAATTCAATCAAAGGAACTTTCTGTGAAAACTGATCAGGTTTTAAGAATGGAACTGATGGTGAAATCTAATCTGACAGCAGCATTCAGCCACTCATTGGGAAAGTTATAGCAAGAGGGATAGTAAATAGAGGAAGGCCAATATTTCTGAATGCCATTACAAGGTCAGTGGGAAGCAACAAAAGATGTTTAGTCCAAGTGCTGTAGGTAATCCAACTCTGCCCTCAGGGAATTAATTCCCAAATATTGGCCCAGTGACACAGAAGAAACAAAGATATATTCCAAGTCAGGATGGTGAGTGGCTTGGAGGGGAACTTGCAGGGAGTGGTGTCCCATTTATATGCTGCCCTTGTCCTTCTAGATGGAAGTGGTCATGAGTTCTGGAAGGAGCTGTCTAAGATTCTTTGGTGAATTTCTGTAGTGCAAGTCAGAAACAGGAAAAGACCAGTCACTTTACTGGGAGTTTTTCCACAGACCGCACCCCCCCCCACCCCCCACAATAGCAACAGCGACATGGAGGAGCAGATTGGAAGACAGATTTTGGACAGGTGCAGAAGTAACAGGATTGTTGTAATGGATGACTTCAACTTCCCTAATATTGATAGGAACTTCCTGAATGCAATAGTTTGGACGGAGAAGATTTTGTCAGGTGCGTCCAGGAACAATTCTGATTCAATATGTATTTAGGCCAACTGAAGGGGAGGCCATATTGGATTTTATGCTCGGCAACAAACCAGGTCAAGTGTCAGATCTCTTGGTGGGAGAGCATTTCGGTGATAGTGATCACAACTCCCTGTTCTTTACTATACTCATGGGGAGGAATAGGAGCAGATGAGATGGGAAAGTATTTAATTGGGGGTGGAGGGAAATTACAATGCTATTAGGCAGGAACTGTGGTCCATAAATTGGGAACAGATATTCTCAGGAAAATGCACAACAGAAATGTGGAGTTTGTTTAGGGAGCATTTACTGCGAGTGCTGGATAGGTTTGTCTCACTGAGGCAAGGAAGGGATGCGAGGGTGAAGGAACCTTGGATGACAAGAGATGTGGAACATCCAGTCAACAGGAAGAAGGAAGCTGACTGAAGATTGAGGAGACAAGGATCAGACAGGGCTCGAGAGGGCTACAAGATAGCCAGGGAAAAACTAAAGAATGGACTTAGGCAAGTGAGAAGGGGGCGTGAAAAAGCTTTGGCAGGTAGGATTAAGGAAAACCCTAAGGCATTCCACACTTATGTTAGGAACAAGAGGATGGCCAGAGTGAGAGTAGAGCTAATCAGGGCTAGTGGAGGGAACTTGTGCCTGGACTCGAAGGAGATAGGGAAGGTCCTCAATGAATGCTTTGCTTCAGTATTCACTACTGAGAGGGACCTTGTCATTTGAGAGGGCAGGGTGAAACAGGCTGATATGCTCAAACAGATTGATGTTAAGGAGGATATGCTGCAAACTTTGCAGGGAAATTTGGCTGGTCTGGAGACAGAATTGGCTGGCCCATAGAAGACAAAGAGGGACAGTTGATGGGAAGTATTCAGCCCAGAGATCCGTGACCAGTGACATTCTGCAGGAATCTGTTCTGGGTGATTTTTTTCTGAATTACTTGGATGAGGAAGTGGAAAAGTGGATTAATAAGTTTGTCAATGACACTGAAGTTGGTGGAGTTGTGGATAGTGTGGAGATTGTTGTAGATTGCAATGGGACATTGATAGGATGCAAAGTTGGGCTGAGAAGTGGCAGATGGAGTTCAATCTGGAAAAGCATGAAGTGATTCATTTTGGGAGGTCGAATTTGAGGTGCAGAATACAGGGTTATAGGCAGGATTCTTGGCAGTGTGGAGGAACAGAGGGATCTTGGCGTCCATATACATGGATCTCTCAAAGTTGCCACCAAAGTTGATAGGGTTGTTTACAAGGCATATGGTGTGTTAGCTTTCATTAGCAGAGAGATTGAGTTTAAGAGCCGCGAGGATATGTTGCAGCTCTATGGAGTCCTGGTTAGACCACACTAGGAATATTGTGTTCAGTTCTGGTCACCTTATTACAAAAAAAGGTGTGGAAGTTTTTTATTCTATATTCATTCATGGTAAGAGGGCGTCGCTAGTTGGGCAGCATTTATTGCCCATCCCTAATTGCCCAGAGGGTACTTAAGAGTCAACCACATTGCTGTGGGCCTGGAGTCACATGGAGGCCAGACCAAGTTGGATGGCAGTTTCCTTCCCTAAAGAATATTAGTGAACTGGATTTTTTTTCTGACAATTAACAATGGATTCACGGTCATCGTTCAGACTCTTAATTCCAGATTTTCTTTTTATTGAATTCAAATTCCATCATCTGCTGTGTTTGGATTTAAACCTGGGTTCTGAGAACATTACATGGGTCTCTGGATTAACAATCCAGCGATAGTACTACTGGGCCATTTCCTCCCCTGAGTTTAAAGAGGGTGCAGAGGAGACTTACCAGGATGCTGCATGGACTGGAGGGCATATCTTATGATAAAAGGTTGAGGGAGCTCGGGCTGATCTTAGAGTAGGATAAAAGGCCAGCACAACAGCAAGGCCTGTACAGTGCTGTACTGGTCTATGTTCTATGCATGTTATAACCAGTACACACTGATGGTACTGAGTGTTGGTGTTGGAGGGAGTGGATGCTTGTGGATGTGGCGTCAATCAAGCAGAGGCTGATTTGTTTCTGGATGATTTCAAGCTTATTGAGTTGTTGGAGCTGCACCTATCCAGGCAAGTGGGGAATATTCCATCACACTCCTGACTTATGACTTGCAGACAATGGAGAGTCAGGAGGTGAGTTATTTGCCGCAGTATTCCTAGCCGCTAACCTGCTCTTATAGCTATGTTTATGTTGTGAATCCAGTTAAGTTTCTGATCAATGATAACCTCCAGGATGCTGTGATTCAGTGATGGTAACACCACTGAATGTCAATGGGCAGTGGCTAGATTGTCTCTTGTTGGAGATGGTCAAATGTTACTTGCCACTGATCAGAGCTGAAAATATGTTGCTGGAAAAGCGCAGCAGGTCGGGCAGGATCCAAGAAGCAGGACAATCGACGTTTCGGGCATAAGCCCTTCTTTAGGAATGAGGAAAGTGTGTCCAGCAGGCTAAGATAAACGGTAGGGAGGAGGGACTTGGGGGAGGGGCGTTGGAAATACGATAGGTGGAAGGAGGTTATGGTGAGGGTGATAGGCCGGAGTTGGGGTGGGGGCGGAGAGGTCAGGAAGAAGATTGCAGGTTAGGAAGGCAGTGCTGAGTTCGAGGGATTTGACTGAGTCAAGGTGGGGGGAGGGGAAATGAGGAAACTGGAGAAATCTGAGTTCATCCCTTGTGGTTGGAGGGTTCCTAGGCGGAAGATGAGGCGCTCTTCCTCCAACCGTCGTGTTGCTATGGTCTGGCGATGGAGGAGTCCAAGGACCTGCATGTCTTTGGTGGAGTGGGAGGGGGAGTTGAAGTGTTGAGCCATGGTGTGTTTGGGTTGGTTGGTGCGGGTGTCCCAGAAGTGTTCTCTGAAACGTTCCGCAAGTAGGCGGCCTGTCTCCCCAATATAGAGGAGGCCACATCGGGTGCAGCGGATGCAGTAAATGATGTGTGTGGAGGTGCAGGTGAATTTGTGGCGGATATGGAAGGATCCCTTGGGGCCTTGGAGGGAGATAAGGGGGGAGGTGTGGGCACATATTTTGCATTTCTTGCGGTTGCAGGGGAAGGTGCCGGGACTGGAGATTGGGTTGGTGGGGGGTGTGGACCTGATGAGAGAGTCACAGCGAGAGTGGTCTTTTCGGAACGCTGATAGGGGAGGGAAGGGAAATATATCCCTGGTGGTGGGGTCCATTTGGAGGTGGCGGAAATGACGGCGGATGATACGCTGTACATGGAGGTAGGTGAGGACCAGTGGGATTCCGTCCTGGTGGCGGTTGGAGGGGCGGGGCTTAAGGGCGGAGGAGCAGGAAGTGGAGGAGATGCGGTGGAGGGCATCGTCGACCACGTCTGGGGGGGAAATTGCGGTCCTTGAAGAAGGAGGCCATCTGGGTTGTACGGTTTTGGAACTGGTCCTCCTGGGAGCAGATGCAGCGGAGACGAAAGAATTGGGAATATGGGATGGCGTTTTTACAGGGGGCAGGGTGGGAGGAGGTGTGTCTAGGTAGCTGTGGGAGTCGGCCGGTTTATAGTAAATGTCTGTGTTGAGTCGGTCGCCCGAGATAGAAATGGAGAGGTCTAGGAAGGGGAGGGAGGAGTCTGAGACGGTCCAGGTGAATTTGAGGTCAGGGTGGAAGGTGTTGGTAAAGTGGATGAACTGTTCAACCTCCTCGTGGGAGCACGAGGCAGCGCCGATACAGTCATCGATGTAGCGGAGGAAAAGGTGGGGGGTGGTGCCAGTGTAGCTGCGGAAGATGGACTGTTCCACATATCCGACGAAGAGGCAGGCATAGCTGGGGCCCATGCGGGTGCCCATGGCTACTCCTTTGGTTTGGAGGAAGTGGGAGGATTGGAAAGAGAAGTTGTTCAGAGTGAGGACCAGTTTAGTCAGTCGAAGGAGGGTATCAGTGGAAGGGTACTGGTTGGTTCGGCGGGAAAGGAAGAAGCGGAGGGCTTTGAGTCCTTCGTGATGGGGGATGGAGGTGTATAGGGACTGGATGTCCATGGTGAAGATAAGGCATTGGGGACCGGGGAAGCGAAAATCATGGAGGAGGTGGAGGGTGTGGGTGGTGTCCCGAACGTAGGTGGGGAGTTTTTGGACTAAGGGGGACAGGACCGTGTCAAGGTATGCAGAGATGAGTTCAGTGGGGCCACTGATCAGCCCAACCCGGATATTGTGGACTGATGAAGAGGTTTGAGGGTAGTAGCGTATTGGATACTGTGCAGACAAAATTCAAAACTCATCCAATAAAGCATGAGTTAGTGAAACTAATGTACATGGAATCAAATGGCCTATAGCAGCGCAGAGTCAAAACCAGCAAAAGGACACGCAACACATCGTTATAGTCTCTGTCTGCAGCGAGCAGGTGATGACATTCTCCAGGTGATGGTTTCCTGAAAATTTCTTTTTGATATTAATAAGAACCTCAACTTTTTGAAAAAAATGTAGTTATTCTTGTACAGAATGTGGGCTCACAGTGGGCTCACTGGCTGGGCCAGCATTTATTGCCCATCTCCAATTGCCTGGAGGGAAATTAAGAGTCAACCACGTTGCTGTGGGTCTGGGGTCACATGTAGGCCCAGCCCAGGTAAGGATGGTAGGGTCCTTCCCTAAAGGACACCGGTAAGATAGGCAGATACATAGCAAATACAGTTTAAGAGAAACAAGCGTGAAGTTGGAATGGAGTGTGAGAGTAGAATTCTACTGAGATGACAAGACAGCTTGAGAAGGTTATTAGCTCCAAGCAGGCAATTTAGGGTTTAACTAGTAAAGTCATGGGTCAGTGTTAGTAGAAAAGCTTTCCTCAATAAATTTACTGAAATAGATTATCTGGCCATTATTCCATGGTTACTTCAGGGATATTGCTGTGTAACCTGGCTGCCATATTAAATTTCATTCAGTAAAAAGTGTTTTGGAATGTCTTGAGGTTGATGAATACACTATATCATTGGGTGATATTCTGTTAAATGCTGACTTGAGCAGCCTCGACCAGGCACTGAGTGTATTTGCTGATATTTAACAATAACTCACCAGGAGTTGCAGCTGTTAACCTGAGGTATAACTGTTCCCGGTAACAATCTTGTCCCCGTTCTCAGATCCAAACATGTACAATCCTTTCGTTCAACACATGATGATCCATTCTCATTTAAAACCTTCCCATTTGTACAGTAACAGCCTGGCTCACAGCTCCATACACATCGCTGAAAAACAAGCAAATGGTCAGAAAGAGTAAAACACGCAGAGACACGGTGAGGCATGGCCACAGGTCAGGAATGGCTTTTACTGGGCATTCCTCATAGGTGCAGGAGTTATAGAGGGGGTCGTTCAGAGTTAACCACATTGCTGTAGGTCTGGTGTCACATGTAGGCCAGACCGGGTAAGGATGGCAATTTCTTTCCTGAAAAGACATTAGTGAACCAGATGGATTTTACAACAATCGACAGTAATTAAATGATGACCTTAGAAGAGATTTTCACTCCAGGATTTTAATGGATTTTAATTTTACAGCAGCCTCAATGGGATTCGAATCATATCCTCAGACTATTAACCTGGGGTATAGTTTACTCTTCCAGTGATATTACACCACTACATCCCAACTCGGACCCTGGCCAGTTTCCAGTCAGTGTATGGTCACTCTGATTAGACAGTCAGGGTCCTTGCTCTGATTGGACAGTCAGGGTCCTTGCTCTGATTGGACAGTCAATGATAACTCAGGTGGTTCCTCTGTTGAAGTGAACTTTTGGGGTAAACAATGATTTGGGTTTTACTCACCGTGAGGTCGTCACAGCTCCGGGGACAGGACGGTCCACATTGGTGGTAGACAGAGCCCACAATTGAAGAACAGTTCACCACTGGAACAGAATGGAGTAAATTTCAGGGTAAACTTGTGAGACCAGGAACCTATCATCCCATTAATGTACTCAACAATCTCCTGGCACCTCCCCCAGATAGAGAAGATCCCACTACCTGTAATCCACTCCACCTAGTGGGTGTTCCAGAGTCTCCTCACCCTATCGACAACCATCACTGTGTCACAGTGACCTTCCGGTAATCTCTGAGATTACTGACAGGAAAAGCCTCAGTCAGTGCTCTCTACAGACACCAGCCTGATCCTCCTAATGTGGATCCATTCTGGATCTCAGGATTCACTTGTTGTAAATCTGCGGTCCGACTCTAAGCTCCTGCCTATCTCCAAGTGGTGATCTCTTAGTGGGCGGCATGGTGGCACAGTGGTTAGCACTGCTGCCTCACAGCGCCAGAGACCCGGGTTCAATTCCTGCCTCAGGCGACTGGGTGGAGTTTGCACGTTCTCCCCGTGTCTGCGTGGGTTTCCTCCGGGTGCTCCGGTTTCCTCCCACAGTCCAAAGATGTGCAGGTCAGGTGAATTGGCCATGCTAAATTGCCCGTAGTGTTAGGTAAGGGGTAGATGTAGGAGTATGGGTGGGTTACGCTTCGGCGGGGCGGTGTGGACTTGTTGGGCCGAAGAGCCTATTTCCACACTGTAAGTAATCTAATCTAAGTGAAACACAGGGAAGTAAACAGCCTGTGAGAGGACCTGCTGATTTCACACGACCTTTACCTGGACAGTGACCTTTACCTGGACAATGCTCCCTGTGGCATGGCTCAGTTCCAGAGCTTGGACCCTCACAGAAATCCCCATCTCCCTGGGGAGGGGGTCTGTCACAAAGCCGGCTTCGAGATCTCACACCGTCCCCACAGCTTCGTGAACAATCACTCCACAAGGACCACTCTCCCCAGGCACCAGCTCCTAAAGAAAAACCACAGAGTTCAGGAACACAGTCACTTCAGGACAACAAGCAACATTATGTGGAGAGGGGGCGGGGATTGGATTTCAAAGAGTTATAGAGTCACAGAGATGTACAGCATGGAAACAGTCCCCTCAGTCCAACCTGTCCACGCCGACCAGACATCCAAACCTAATCTCATCCCACCTGCCAGCACCCAGCCAATATCCCTCCAAACCGTGACTGGAGATCTGTGACTAGTGGTGTTTTTTTTAACTCAAACACCCCCCCTCCCCCTCCCCCCAGTAATAAAGACCAATATTCTATTTTAGTCACACAATACAGAAGCAGTTCTTCAGCCCATTGTGTCTGCATCAACAAAACCTATTCTAAATTTACGCTAGTGCCACTCTCTAGAACTTCACCCATAGCCATAAATGTTATCCTTTTTAAATACTTGCTGCACCTGCATGCTAACCTTTTATGCTTCCCTCACAAGAACATCCAGATCCCTCTGTGCTGCCCTTTTTTGGAAGTCTCAGAATCATAGAACCCCTATTGTGTGAAAACAGGCCATTTGGCCCAACAAGTCCACACCAGCCCTTCAAAGAGTAATCCACCCAGACCCAATTCCCCAATCCTATTACTCTACATTTACCCCTGACTCTACATGTACCTAACCCACACATCCCTGAATACTATGGACAATTTAGCATGGACAATTCACCTAACACCTGCACACCTTTGGATTGTGGGAGGAAACCAGAACACCCGGAGGAAACTCACGCAGACATCAGGAGAATGCGCAAACTCCACACAGACAGTTGCCCAAGTCTGGAATCGAACCCCGGTCCCTGGTGCTGTAAGGCAACAATGTTAACCACTGAGCTTCCGGGCCGCCCTGTCTTCATTTAACTAATAGTTTGCCTTTTAATTCTTCTTACCAATGTGCGTGACCTCATACTTTTCGACATTAAACACCATCTGTCAAGTTTTTGCCAACTCATTCAAACTACCAATATCCCCTTCACAGATTCCTTATGTTCTCATCACAATTAGTCTTCCCACCTATTTTTCGATTATCAGTAAATTGGGACACATTAACCTCTGCCCCCTCCCCTCAGTCACTAATATCAATGGTCTATAATTGAGGCTCTAGGGCTAATCTTTGCAACACTCCACAACAAATGATATTAGTTATGTCATTCCACTCTGATAAAGTCACATTAATCCTGGCTCTATCTTCTGCATGTCAACCAATCCTCAATCCATGCTAACACATTGCCACATAAACATGAGCTTCTACCTAGTGAATAACTTTTTGTGTGGCACCTCATCAAATGTCTTTTGAAATTCCAAATACCCAACATTAACTGGTTCCCCTTAATCATCTCTGCTTGTTAAATCCTCAGGACTCCAGCAAATTTGTCAAACAGGATTTCCCCTTTCACAAAACCACGTTGAGTCCCTTTGATTAAATTAAGCTCTTCTAAATGGCTTGCTGTTTCTTCTTAATAATGGACCCTGACAACTTCCCAATGATTAATGTTAGACTAACTGACCTATAGATTCCTGATTCAGGGTATTACATTTGTGGTTTTCCATTCCACTGTGTTATAGATTAGGCCAGACCACTCAAAACATTCTAAACAGGCAGCCCAAACCATAAATTTGCAATCTGTTTCAGTAAATGTACAGTGAAAAGAACAGAATAAAGAACCCCCACAGAACTTAGTTTATCCAAACTAGACTAAATGATGTTCCAAATATACACAACAGTCCCAATAAGCACACCCCCTTAGAAACCAGTATAAATGCATAGAACAGATGCTTATAGGTTAAAGTTAGAAGGGCAGAGACAGAAAGAGAGAGAGAGAGAGAGAGAGAGAGAGGGTTTATTTCGACACAGCTCACTGTTGAACTCCCAACTGGTTCTTGACTGAACTAAACTGCTCGGCTAGAGAGCTGACCCCTCCCCTTTCATTACAGAGGTCACTTCTAAAACATGACCATTTTGGCTTGAAGTCTCATCTGTTACATATAAATAAAAAGGTCTCTGAATCCCCTTTAATCTCTGTACCAACCCAGACTAATCGGAACTGAGAGTGGTTTATTGCCCCTCTGAAAAAAAAATGATATTGTATCCTTGAGAAAAGGAACAACTTTTAGAAAAAAGAAACCAACTTTGAACACCTCCTCCTTTAAAAAGGTGAATAATCAGGACCAAAAGATGGCTTCATTTTTAAAACCTTTCTTAAGTCCGGTTAGTAGTCTAAATACACATATACACTATACTACCTATACACATGCAAACATGCACAACCACATGCGAATTCAGGCCATGGCACACCCACCACCGAACACCTCCATATCTCATTCAAGTTTCGACAATGCATCGGTCATCACATTTTCTCGTCCTGCCACCTGCACAATTGTCAAATGGAACGGCTGCAACAACAAGCCCCATCTAAACAGGCTGGCATTTTTGTCCTTAATATTTTTCCACATATGTCAATGGGTTATGATCAGTGTATACAATTGTCTCAGGTGCATTGCTGGTAATATAGGCACTGAAATGTCGTAATGCCAACACCAAGCTTAAAGTCTCTTTCTCCACTGTTGAATATTTCTGTTGATGAATGTTCAACTTCCTGGAACAATACCCGATGGGTCTTTCTATTCCCACATCATCCTCCTTTAGGAGCACCGCACCGACCCCCACATCACTGGCATCGATAGCCCCTTGAAAGGTTTTGTGTAATCCGGTGGGGCTAATACTGGGGGCAGTGGTTAACAGTTTTTAGGCTGTCAAATGCCTTTTGACAGTCCTCTGTCCATTGAAACTTCTTGCCCTTTTTTAACAATTTGGTGAGTGGAGCAGCTACACCACTAAATTCTGGCATAAACGTTCGGTAAAAAAATCCCAGGACCCGTAAGGACCCGTATTACTGCTTTATTCATTGACGGTATGGGAAATTCCCCAATTACTTTCATTTTGCATCTCGTGGGGTCATTTGTCCATGTCCAATAACATGGCCCTGGAAGGTAACTTGGGCTTTGGCAAATTCACTTTTAGCCAGATTTTCCACCAAGCCTGCCTTCTGAAGTTGATTGAACAAGTCCGATAAATGCTGTAAATGTTCCTCCCATGAGTGACTACAAATCACCAGGTCATCAATGTACACCACACTGTTGGGTAACCCAGCAATGACCTTATTAGTCAGTCTCTGAAATGTGGCTGGAGCGTTTTTCATACCAAATGGCATGACTTTGAACTGATAATAGCCCATTTGGCATTACCAAAGCCGAAATTGCCTTTGCTGTCTCTGACAGAGGTACTTGCCTGTAGCCTCTGAGAAAGTCCAACTTAGAAATTTAAGTTGCATGTCCCACTTTTTTGACAGTCCTCCAACCGTGGAATTGGATATGCATCAGTCTTTGTAATGGTATTGACTTTGCGATAGCCCACACATAACCGTTGGGTACCATCTGGCTTTGGCACCATGACCATGGGTGAGCTCCAGTCACCATAGCTCACTTCAATTGTGCCATTTTGGAGCATGTGCTTTATCTCCTTCTGAACCTGTGCCAACTTTAGAGGTTATGCCTAGAAGGATGTTGCTTAATTGGAACAGCATCTCCTATATCTACATCATGCACAATTAGGTTAGAACTTCCCAGTTTATTTTCACGTTTCCCCATGTGATAGTAATAACTCTTTCAGGTCATTTCGATTTTCTTGTGGAAGGTAACTCAATAATTTATCCCAATTTTTGACAACTTCCTCATTGTCCAATTTGATTTGAGGAATGTCCAATTCAGAATCCTCTGAACTTGGTTCTTCCTTCTGTGCTGTAATCATTATTACCTTCTCCTCTTGCTTTCCTTCCCGATCAAAATACCTTTTGAGCATATTCACATGACACACTCTGTCAGATTTCTTCCTGTCTGGAGTCCTTATCAAGTAGTTCACCTCACTCAATTTCCTCTTGATTTGATATGGTTCACTAAACCTTGCTTTTAAAGGCTCATCTATTACTGGAAGTAACACCAATACCTTATCCCTAATTGCAAAATTGTGAATTTGTGATTTCTTATCCGCTTTCTGTTTAATTGTACGCTATGATACTTTCAAATGCTGTCCAGCTAATTCTCCAGCTCAATTTAATCATTCTCTAAAATGTGACACATAGTCCAAATGGGTGGTCTCTGAATGCTGACTTGTTAATTTCTCCGTTAACAATTTAACGGTCCTCTTACTTCATGCTCAAAAATTAATTCAAATAGACTGAATTTGGTTGATTCATTCGGTGCATCTCTGATCGCAATAAGTACAAATGAAACTTGTATTGGGATCTGGATAGTCTTGACCTTAAACCCTCAACGTGGTCGTTAGTGTTTGATGCCATCTCTCTAGCACCCCCTATGATTCCGGATGGTACGCAGTAGATTTGAATTGCTTTATTCCCAAATTATCCATAATCTCCCTGAATAGTTTGGATGTGAAGTTTGATCCTTGATCTGACTGGATCTATTGGCAGTCTGTATCTAGTAAAACAATTAAGTAATTCTTCTACAACTCTTTTAAACTGTGATGTTGCGTAATGGGATTGCCTCTGGAAACTTAGTTGACACATCCATTATTGTTAGTAAATACATATTGCCACTTTTTGTTTGAGGTCAGGACCTACGTAATCAATCAAGACTCTTGTGAAAGGTTCCTCAAATGCTGGAATAGGTGTTAAAGGGGCAGGTTTTATTACTGCCTGGGGTTTTCCAATTAGCTGACATGTGTGACACGTCTGGCAAAATTCAAATTTGTGTAGTCCATGCCAGTAAAAATGTCTCTGTATCTTAGTCTGAGTTTTCCTCACCCCTAAATGACCTTCAAATGGTAGCTCATGCACCACTCGCAGCACTTCCTTTCTACACCCTACTGGCAAAACAATTTGATGAATCTCTGTCCATTTCTCATCTGCTTGAATGTGTGATGGTCTCCATTTCTTCATTAAGACATCATTTGTTAAGTAATAACATGCAGGGATGCATTCATTTTCCTTCTCTGGAAATCTGTTTTGATGTAACTGTTTTAACTTCTCATCCTTCTGCTATAATTCAATAGGTTTAGCAGAGCTTAAGATACTTGCATGCTTATCTATTTACTCCTGTACTGTCCTACTTATCTGATCAAAAACATCTTGGATAAAGCTAGGTCAGTTTCCTTATCTGTGCCTTTTAGTCTCTCCTGCTTCAGCTTATGCCTCTGTGATCTTGTGATCACACAATCTGGGAAAAATCCTGGATAAACATTCTTCATTTCTTCAGCTGTCTGCATCTCCACTGACTTTTCAATTAGAGTAGGCAATACGCCTCCCGGTGAATCAGCGATATCATTTGCAAGGACAAAGTGTATTCCTGGAGCTGAGAGTTTGTCCAATACTCCCACTACAAATTCTCCACTCTTCTCTGGACTCTCTAGCCTCACTTTACATAACTGAGCACTTTTTGTCTCACCATGAATTCCTGTTACCAGTACCTTCCCTGGCAATAGTCCCTCAGGAGTACATATCTCCTCATCCCTCAGCATAATAGACTGAGAAGATCCTGTGTCTCTTAATATTGTTACCTTCTCACCAAATGCTCCTGATCTATGTGAATAAACTTTGCCCTTGCATATATATTTTTTAAGCAGATCTGGCACTTCCTCCTTAATCAACCTCTGATCTTCTCTTCACTCCAGCCTGTCTGGTTTTCCTACATCTGGCTTTCTCCTAGCCCACCAACACTGTGATTTCATGTCGCCCACTTTATTACAGTGCAAACACTGGAGCTTTTTAATTTCTTTGTTCCCATCAAAGGTTTCTTATTTTACCCTGTGCTAAATTAGCTTATGATCTTCACTGTGATCTACCTTTCCCTTTCCATGTGAGGATTTTTCTTTGCTCCAGTTTCTATTCCTCATGGACTGAAATTGATTCTGGAAGCCAAACCAGTGTTTTATGAACCAGCTCATAATCATCAGCCCCTTCAGCTGCTAACCTTGCTGTTTTAACTCTCTGCTCTTCCACATGAGTTCGCACTACTTCAGGCAGTGAATTTTTGAATTCCTCCAAAATAATTACCTCTCTAAGGGCATCATAGGTTTGCTCAATTTTTAATGTTCTTATCCATGTATTGAAATTACTCTGCTTGGTCCTTTTAAATTCAATGTAGGTTTGACATGGGCCTGTCCTTATATTCCTGAAACATTGTCTATAGGCTTCTGGCACAAGCTCATATGCACTTAAAATGGCTTTTTTCACTTATACTCTCTAGAAACCCCCTATGACAATGATGTGAATACCTCATTTGTCCTACCTAGAAGTTTCATTTGGATCAACAAAACCCACATTGCCTCTGGCCACTGCATTTGTTTAGCCACCTTTTCAAATGAGATGAAAAGGGCTTCCACAGCCTTCTCACCAAATTTCAGCAATGCTTGAACATTCTTAAACAGTTTCTCACTAGGCTTCTGACTACTAGGGGTTTGCTCATCCTTACTTCCTTCCTCATTAACCCTACCCTCAGCCTTTATCTCCAGCCTTTTAAGCTGACTTTCCTTTTTAAGTAGAAGAAAGTGAGGACTGCAGATACTGGGGATCAGAGCTGAAAATGTGTTGCTGGAAAAGCGCAGCAGGTCAGGCAGCATCCAAGGAGCAGGAGAATCGACGTTTCGGGCATAAGCCCTTCTTCAGGAATGAGGAAAGTGTGCCAAGCAGGCTAAGATAAAAGGTAGGGAGGAGGGACTTGGGGGAGGGGCGTTGGGAATACGATAGGTGGAAGGAGGTTAAGGTGAGGGTGATAGGCCGGAGTGGGGGTGGGGGTGGAGAGGTCGGGAAGAAGATTGCAGGTCAAGAAGGCGGTACTGAGTCCGAGGGTTGGGACTGAGACAAGGTGGGGGGAGGGGAAATGAGGAAACTGGAGAAATCTGAGTTCATCCCTTGTGGTTGGAGGGTTCCTAGGTGGAAGATGAGGCGCTCTTCCTCCAGGCAATGGTCATGGCGATGGAGGAGGCCAAGGACCTGCATGTCCTTGGCGGAGTGGGAGGGGGAATTAAAGTGTTGAGCCACGGGGTGGTTGGGTTGGTTGGTCCGGGTGTCCCAGAGGTGTTCTCTGAAACGTTCCGCAAGTAGGCGGCCTGTCTCCCCAATATAGAGGAGGCCACATCGGGTGCAGTGGATGCAGTAAATGATGTTTCCTTTTTAAGTGTCAATTTTTGAAGTTCAAAAGCTCTCTCCTTTTCTTTCTCTGCTCCCTCTTTTCCTTTTTTTCCTCTTTTAATTATAATTCAAACTGTTTCCTTTCTGCTGCCCTTTCCTTATCTCTCACCTCTACTCAAACTGCTTCATTTGCAATTGAATTCTTGCTATCTGTATAGATTCGGATGGTTTCTCCAGCATGTTTAAATGCTGAGCTACTGCTGTAATTATCTCTCCTTTCTTCACAAAAAAGAAACCAGCTTTGTGACACCTGGAGCTAGTTTTTTAATCAAATATTTGTCCCTTGTACTAGAGACAGCTACAATAACTTTCCTCTCATTAGTACTTTGTTTTACCAATATCTTCAGGGGCTTATAGTCATCCACTGTGAAAACTGATGCAAAATATCAGTTTAAATTATCTACCATTTCCCTATTTTCCATTACCTATTCCATTGATGCATTCTTCAAGAATCCCACACTAACTTTGGCAACTGTCTTTTTATTTGCTCATCAAAACTCTTGCTGTTTATTTTTTTTCTATTTCTTGTCAATTTATTTTTTAAATCAATTCTTTCCTTTATTATGTCATTGAACTATTCCTCCAAAGCCCCAGGCTAATATTCTGGGGAATACTTCAAATGCTGGAAATCTGAAGCTAACACAGAAATTGCAGGAGAAACTCAGTAGGTCTGGCAGCATCAGTGGACAGAGAAACAGAGTTAATGTTCTGAGACCAGTTCTGAAGAAGGGGAAGAGGAGGAGGCCATTCAGCCTTTGAGCCTGTTTTGCCATTCAATGTGATCATGGCTGATCATTGAACTCAATTTGCCGTTTCTGATTTTCCCTATGATCCTTTAATCTCTTTAGCCCCAAGTGCTATATCCAACTCCCTCCAGGAAAAACTGTAAGGTTATCCACTTTGGTGGAGAAACAGATAGGCAGAGTATTTCTTAAATAGTAAAAGGCTAGAAAGTGCAGCTGGAGACGGACTTAGGTGTCCTTGTTAATCAATCACTGTGGGCTAGCCCATGGGTGCAGCAAGTTATTAGGAAGACTAATGGACTATGAGCCTTTATTGTAAGAAGAATCAAGTACAGGGACAGTGGCGTTTTGTTTCAGTTGTATAGGAGCTTGGTTGGACCGCACCCACAATACTGTGTGCAGGTTTGGTCTCCTCATCTCAAGGAAGATATCAACAGTGGCACAGATGATAAGAGCAGGGAAGTGATGTTGGAACTCTACAGAACTTAGATTAGGCCACAGCTGGAGTACAGTCTGCAGTTCTGGTCCCTACACTGTCAGAGGGAGGCGACTGCACCAGAGCGGGTGCAGAGGGGATTCAGCAGGTTGTTGTCTGGGATGGATAGATTCAGTGATGGAGAGAGGCTAGATAAGCTCAGGTTACAGCACAGAGGGTTGAGGGGGACCTGATGGAGGTGTGTAAGATTATGAGGTGCATGAACCGGCTGGATAGGAAGCAGCTGTTCCCTTACTTGAAGGGTCAATAACAAGGGGATATAATTTTAAGATAAAAGGCAGGAGGTTTAGAGAGGATTGAGGAAAAGCTTTTTTACCCAGAGGGTGATGGGGATCTGGGATGTACTGGTTGGGAGGGGAGACAGTAAGCCTCACAAACTTGAAAAGTCAGGGTTGGAGGGTTTGAGCTTTAGGGAGATGCTGAACAGGCTGGGACTGTTTTCCCTGGAACGTCGGAGGCTGAGGGGTGACCTTATAGAGGATTATAAAATCATGAGGGGCATGAATAGGGTAAACAGACAAACTCTTTTCCTTGGGGTCGGGGAGTCCAGAACTAGAGGGCATAGGTTTATTGTGAGAGGGGAAAGATATAAAAGAGACCTAAGGGGCAACTTTTCACACAGAGGGTGGTCGTGTATGGAGTGAGCTGCCAGAGGAAGTGGGGGAGACTGGTACAATTGCAACATTTAAGAGGCATTTGGATGGGTATATGAATAGGAAGGGTTTGGAGGGATATGGGCCGGATGCTGGCAGGTGGGACTAGATTGGGATGGGATATCTGGTTGGCATGGACGGGTTGGACCGAAGGTTCTGTTCCCGTGCTGTACAACTCTATGATTGTATGACAGGCCTAGTGTTGGAAAGTGGGACTAGTGGATAGTCGTGTGTTTTTAGCAGTACAGATGAAGGGCCTTTTCTATACTAAGCCATTGTATATTGTCACAGAGGGAGAGCAGTAATGGCTCCCCAAACTTGCCCCTGGGATGGTGGGACTATCCTATGGAGGAAGACTGGGGAAACAATCTGCATTAACTCGAAAGATGAGAGGTGATATTTTTGAAACCTACAAGTACTTAAAGAAATAGATGGGGAGATGTGGATAAGATGTTTCCACAAGGGGCACATGGAATCCAGCACTGGGGGAACAATTTAATAATAAGGGAGATGACCTTTAGGACTGAGATGAGGAGAAATGATTTGAGTTAGAGGATTGTGAAGCTTTGGAATTCTCTACCAGAGAGAGCTGTGAAAACTCAGACTTTAGTTTCAGGTAGACATTGATAGAGTTCTGATTCTCAGCGTCATACAGGGTTACGGTGAAAAGCTGGGTAAAACGCAATGATGAGTTTATTAAGCACGATTGTACTGAAAGTCATATCAGGGTCAAAGGGCTGGAAGGGTGAAGTACCTCAAACATAAGTCCAATGGCAGCCACATAACTGTTGTTAAACTTTGGAAAAAAAACATCAGTTTGACAAATGCCCTTTCGGGATAGAAATCTACCATCCTTGCCTGGCGGTGATCTACTTGTAACTCCAGACCCACGGCAATATGAGTGACTCTTAACTGCCCTCTAGGTAATAAATGCTGAACTAGCCAGCTTTGGCCTCATCCCCTGAGTGAATGTTTAAAAAGTGTTAATGAACTAACTGACTGTAATAAAACGGGGTTCAGTGGGGGCACTGTCCCACTGTCTTACAGATATACAAGCCCTCCCGAGCTCCCTCCCTCCCACCCTCCCTCTGTCCCTCGATTCACTCACTCACTTGAACACTGCTGCACATTACAGGGGTTAATCTCCTCCTCTGGACCAACACAGGGCAGACCATTCCCAGCAGCACGGGGGTTCGTACAGAACCGGAATCGACGTTGGATACCCCCTCCACATGAAATGGAACAATCACTCCATGGAGTCCAGTCCGACCAATCACCATTCACTGCGAAGCAACAATATTGGTCATGCTCTGTGGCAATGTATAGAGGTCACAGGGTCAGAGAGTGGGGGAGGTCACAAGGTTAGATGGTGGGGGGTCACAGGATCAGAGGGAGGGTGTCACGGGGTCAGACAGAGGGGCTGTGTGTGTGCGTGTGTGTATATTTGTATGTGTGCGTGTGCACGTGTGTGTGTGTGCATGCATGTGCATGTGTGCATGTATGTGTATGTCTGTGTGGGCGTGTGTGTGTGTATGTCTGTGGGCGTGTGTGTGTGTATGTCTGTGTGGGCGTGTGTGTGTGTATGTCTGTGTGGGCGTGTGTGGATGTCTGTGTGGGCGTGTGTGTGTGTATGTCTGTGTGGGCGTGTGTGTGTGTATGTCTGTGTGGGCGTGTGTGTATGTCTGTGTTGGCGTGTGCGTATGTCTGTGTGGGCGTGTGTGTGTGTATGTCTGTGTGGGCGTGTGTGTGTATGTCTGTGTGGGCGTGTGTGTATGTCTGTGTGGGCGTGTGCGTATGTCTGTGTGGGCGTGTGCGTATGTCTGTGTGGGCGTGTGTGTGTGTATACCTGTGTGGGCGTGTGTGTGTATGTCTG